>NC_053125.1:25993223-26055723 GCF_010015445.1 Perca fluviatilis | reverse complement strand
CTGAAATTGTTATTTTTTTTACTTTTTTAACGCTTTTTGTCGACTTTTTGTCACTTTTTTCAATGTGTTTTTTTATCATTTTTTTTTCAAATGCTATAAGAATTAAATAAAAACACCCAAATTCAAAGAAAGTAGTGAACTGATCATTTATTTTACTTGTAAAAGAGCATTGTATTGAACCATCATATTTTAAAGTTATTTTTGGGAAAATGAAAAACCCAAATTTCTGATATAGAAACAAATATTTGACCCGAGGACAACATGAGGGTAAAGACCATTATGAATGACAGTTAAGACCTTTATCACAAAATCAACTGAGCCCTAAATTCTGTTTTTTCAATTTGACATTTGAATAAAGCTCAGACGGCCTCTCCAGTTTCTGCACAGCACAGATCTAGCAATCGATACTGGGAAATGTGGGGGTGGTGATCCACAACGAGTCTCATTAACATGTCTGACTGAAAGGATTGATTGGATTGTATTTGACGGCTGGTAATTGGCGGAAAAAATAAACCAGCGGATCCTCTTTGGAAGGCTACAAAAACAGAGTTTCCGCAGGTTTCACCAAGTCAAATCTAAGACCTATTGACCCTTGTGTTGTCCTCCAGCCACGATCACAACTTTTTCGCCCCCTTACTTCTTACGGAATATTTTTTTTTTTTTTTTTTTGGTACATTTTTTAAAGATATTTTTTATTTTTTTTTTTTTTTTTGTCGCTTTTTCCACTTTTTTACATCTTTTTTGCTTTTTTTTTGCTCTTTCCTTTTTTTTGTTGCACATTTTCCAAACTTTTTTGTTTTTTTTTTGTCTTTTTTTTTTTTTTTTTTTTTTTTTTTTTTTTTTCTTTTCTTTTCCAAATGTTTTTCACTGTTTGTCACTTTTCTTCGGCACTTTTCTGAAATTGTTATTTTTTTTACCCAACGTTTTTTAAGCTTTTTCCGTCATTTTTGTCACTTTTTTCAATGTTCTTTTATCATTTTTTTTTAAAATGCTATACAAATTAAATAAAAACACCCAAATTCAAAGAAAGTAGTGAACTGATCATTTATTTTACTTGTAAAAGAGCATTGTATTGAACCATCCAAGTTATTTTTTGGGACAAAAATTTCTGATATAGAAACAAATTTTTGACCCGAGGACAACATGAGGGTAAAGACCATTATGGATGACAGTTAAGACCTTTATCACAAAATCAACTGAGCCCTAAATTCTGTTTTTTCAATTTGACATTTGAATAAAGCTCAGACGGCCTCTCCAGTTTCTGCACAGCACAGATCTAGCAATCGATACTGGGAAATGTGGGGGTGGTGACCCACAACGAGTCTCATTAACATGTCTGACTGAAAGGATTGATTGGGTTGTATTTGACGGCTGGTAATTGGCGGTAAAAATCAACCAGCGGATCCTCTTTGGAAGGCTACAAAAACAGAGTTTCTGCAGGTTTTACCAAGTCAAATCTAAGACCTATTGACCCTTGTGTTGTAAGTTAACTAAGTAACTTTAAGTAGGTTTTTGTCACTTTTCTTCTGCGCTTTGACGTTTTTTGTTATTTTTCCCCCACGTTTGAATGAAATACTTTAACTCCGATACATTTTTTATGTGCTGCATATTTACTCGTTACTGTTGTGAATTAATCACGCTACGGAGACTGTGTAGGTTACAGAGTGTGTACGTTAGTTACATATGTTAATTACGTAATTTACGTAACAAATCCCCGAGATCGCGTCATGTTTCTTTTCATTACGGCGGTCGCCGTCAGAGACGATGTAAGTTTGTACTCTTTCTACAAACAAGTGTGTGTGTGTGTGTGTGTGTGTGTGTGTGTGTGTGTGTGTGTGTGTGTGTGTGTGTGTGTGTGTGTGTGTGAAGTTGGTTCAGTCTGCAATGAGTCCTGAATGTTAACCGTTTGACCCTGTGATGTGAAGCTCCTAGTTTATCTTTATTTTGCAAGCTTGCTAACTTTCCTGTTCATCACACATACTAGCCAGTGTGTGATACGTTTTTGGGGGCTTTAATCGTAACTGTGCTGTAGAGGATGTTCATTTTACTTGGGATAATTGTACATTTTATTTCAGTATTTGTTAATAATATTTTTTTTTTATATAATTTAATATTTGTTAATTCCTTTGGCTACAGCCTTAGGCTAAACATTTGACTTAATATAAACAATATGATATTCAAACTTTTGACTGCTTTCTTTAATAATAACAATACTTGTATTTTTGCTTTCAGTACTTGAGTTGTAGATTTTAAAATAAACTACTTGCAATACTTAAGTACCAAAAAATGTTGAATACTTTAGCACTTCTACTCAAGTCACTTTTTTGATAGAGCACTTGTACTTTTACTCAAGTATGGGTCTCTAGTACTTCATACACCTGTGTGTGTGTGTGTGTGTGTGTGTGTGTGTGTGTGTGTGTTTGTGTGGTGTGTTTTTTGTGTGTGTGTGTGTGTGTGTGTGTGTGTTTGTGGGGGTGGGGGTACATGATAAAAGTTTCAGTTTGAAGATCACACGCTTGATTTTACTGTACATCAGCACATGTTCAAACGGTGTCTTTGTGATGAGGAGAGCCCCGAGCACCGCACTGACACAAAGATACATCAAACACATGTCCAGAACCAGCTGTCAGTCTAGCAGCAGAAATATCTCAACCATCAGTCAGACTCAAAGCCAAAACAGAGTAGGCTAAGGGTACGTGACAAAGAGTCGGTATTTGAGGCTGAGGTACGTGACAAAGCGACAGTATTTGAGGCTGAGGTACGTGACAAAGCGTCGGCATTTGAGGCTGAGGTACGTGACAAAGAGTCGGTATTTGAGGCTGAGGTACGTGACAGAGTCGGTATTTGAGGCTGAGGTACGTGACAAAGAGTCGGTATTTGAGGCTGAGGTACGTGACAAAGAGTCGGTATTATTGAGGTATGTGACAAAGCGACAGTATTTGAGGCTGAGGTACGTGACAAAGAGTCGGTATTTCAGGCTGAGGTATGTGACAAAGCGACAGTATTTGAGGCTGAGGTACGTGACAAAGAGTCGGTATTTCAGGCTGAGGTACGTGAAAAGCGTGCCGCATTTGGGGCTGAGGTACGTGACAAAGAGTCGGTATTTGAGGCTGAAGTAACGTGACAGAGTCGGTATTTGAGGCTGAGGGTGACTGACAAAGAGTCGGTATTTGAGGCTGAGGTAACGTGACAAAGCACAGTATTTGAGGCTGAGGTAGTGACAAAGAGTCAGATGAGGCTGAGGTAATGTGACAAAGAGTCGTATTTGTGAGGTAACGGACAAAGAGTCGGCCAGGCTGGAGAGAAGGGACAAAGGCCGGTTATGAGGTGTACGTGACAAGGATAGCATTTGAGGTTGAGTACATAAGCAGCCGTATTTGAGTGGAGGTAACGACAATCACATATTTGATGTTGAGGTAATGCGCAAAGAGTCACATTTGAGGCTGAGGTGGAAACATTTGAGCTGAGGTAGTCCACTGGGGCGAAAAGATTTTGAGGTATCGAAAAGAGTCACTATTTGAGGCTGAGGTAACGTGACAAAGAGACAGTATTTGAGGTTGAGGTAACGTGACAAAGAGTCGGTATTTGAGGCTGAGGTAGGTGACAAAGAGTCGGTATTTGAGGCTGAGGTACGGACAAAGTCGACAGTATTTGAGGCTGAGGTACGTGACAAAGGTACAGTATTTGAGGCTGAGGTAACGACGTGCCGACAGTATTTGAGGCTGAGGTAACGCGACAAAGCCGTCCGGTATTTGAGGCTGAGTTACGTGACAAACGCGTCACTATTTGAGGCTGAGGTACGCGACAAAGAGTCACTATTTGAGGCTGAGGTAACGGACAAAACGACAGTATTTTAGGCTGAGGTACATGACAAAGAGTCACTATTTGAGGCTGAGGTAACGTGACAAAGAGACAGTATTTGAGGCTGAGGTACGCGACAAAGAGTCGGTATTTGAGGCTGAGGTAACGTGACAAAGAGTCGGTATTTTAGGCTGGCGTACCGGACAAAGAGTCGGTATTTCAGGCTGAGGTACGTGACAAAGCGTCGGCCGGCATTTGAGGCTGAGGTACGTGACAAAGCGACAGTATTTGAGGCTGAGGTACGTGACAAAACGACAGTATTTTAGGCTGAGGTACGTGACAAAGAGTCACTATTTGAGGCTGAGGTACGTGACAAAGAGACAGTATTTGAGGCTGAGGTACGTGACAAAGAGTCGGTATTTGAGGCTGAGGTACGTGACAAAGAGTCGGTATTTGAGGCTGAGGTACGTGACAAAGCGACAGTATTTGAGGCTGAGGTACGTGACAAAGCGACAGTATTTGAGGCTGAGGTACGTGACAAAGCGACAGTATTTGAGGCTGAGGTACGACAAAGCGTCGGTATTTGAGGCTGAGGTACGTGACAAAGCGTCACTATTTGAGGCTGAGGTACGTGACAAAGAGTCACTATTTGAGGCTGAGGTACGTGACAAAACGACAGTATTTTAGGCTGAGGTACATGACAAAGAGTCACTATTTGAGGCTGAGGTACGTGACAAAGAGACAGTATTTGAGGCTGAGGTACGTGACAAAGAGTCGGTATTTGAGGCTGAGGGCACGTGACAAAGAGTCGGTATTTTAGGCTGAGGTACGCGACAAAGAGTCGGTATTTCAGGCTGAGGTACGCGGACAAAGCCGTCGGCATTTGAGGCTGAGGTGCGTGACAAAGAGTCGGTATTTGAGGCTGAGGTAACGTGACAGAGTCGGTATTTGAGGCTGAGGAACGCGGACAAAGAGTCGGTATTTGAGGCTGAGGTACGTAAACGTCCGGTATTTGAGGCCTGGGTGCGACAAAACGTCGGTATTTGAGGCTGAGGTACGTGACAAAGAGTCACTATTTGAGGCTGAGGTACATGACAAAGCGACAGTATTTGAGGCTAGGGGTACGTGACAAAGAGTCACTATTTGAGGCTGAGGTACGTGACAAAGCGACGGTATTTGAGGCTGAGGTACGTGACAAAGCGACGGTATTAGAGGCTGAGGTACGTGACAAAGCGACGGTATTTGAGGCTGAGGTAACGCGGACAAAGTGTGACAGTGGCTGAGGTACGTGACAAAGCGGCGTATTTGAGGCTGAGGGGTAACGCGACGCCGCATTTGAGGCTGAGGTACGGACAAAGGGTGATTGAGGCTGAGGTACGACAAAGGGCCGGCATTTGAGGCTGAGGCATGCGGACAAAGGTCGGCATTTGAGGCTGAGAGGGTACGTGACAAAGAGTCGGATTTGAGGCTGAGGTACGTGACAAATGAGTCGGTATTTGAGGCTGAGGTACGTGACAAGAGTCAGTATTTGAGGCTGAGGTAACGTGACAAAGCGTCGGCATTTGAGGCTGAGGTACGTGAAGAGTCGGTATTGAGGCTGAGGTAACGCGACAAAGATCGGTATTTGAGGCTGAGGTACGTGACAATGAGTCGGTATTTGAGGCTGAGGTACGTGACAAAGAGTCGGTATTTGAGGCTGAGGTACGTGACAGAGTCGGTATTTGAGGCTGAGGTACGTGACAAAGAGTCGGTATTTGAGGCTGAGGTACGTGACAAAGAGACAGTATTTGAGGCTGAGGTACGTGACAAAGAGTCGGTATTTGAGGCTGAGGTACGTGACAAAGAGTCGGTATTTGAGGCTGAGGTACGTGACAAAGAGACAGTATTTGAGGCTGAGGTACGTGACAAAGAGTCGGTATTTGAGGCTGAGGTACGTGACAAAGAGTCGGTATTTGAGGCTGAGGTACGTGACAAAGCGACAGTATTTGAGGCTGAGGTACGTGACAAAGCGACAGTATTTGAGGCTGAGGTACGTGACAAAGCAACAGTATTTGAGGCTGATGTTTGTTCAGAGTTTGTATCTTCAAGTTTGAAAGCTCTTAATTGGAAGTCGCTTTGGATAAAAACTTCAGCTAAATCACATGTAATGTACATGTGATTTAGCTGAAGTTTTTTGGAGACATCTCCAAAAAGGTACATTTTCTGTAACCTGAAAAGCAGTCTGTTTGGACGAAATACCAAACACAGAAAAAGCAACGTTTAAGCAACGTTTTTCTGTGTGTGTGTGTGTGTGTGTGTGTGTGTGTGTGTGTGTGTGTGTGTGTGTGTGTGTGTGCCAGGCCTGAAATTGGATCATTTCATTTCCAAATGTCCTGTGGAGTTTTTCTTGTAATCAAACAAGCAGTTACAGTTATAGTTGCATCCAGTCAGCTGAAATTATCCCGTTAAAGGAACAAAGTAGATCAAGCAGTAGACCTTACACAGGCAGGATTTACTGCAGGGCCATTGCTCTGGATTTCATCACCTCATCAGGTGTTCCTACTATTTCGTCGTCCCCCACTGGGAGACACGCATTTGAATCCCCACAACACACACACGGGTGGCATTGGAGTTTTTTACCACAGCAATCATTTTAAATATGGGCGCGACTAACCGTTGTTTTCAATGTCGATTAAAGTGTGGATTACGTTCTGGATTAATGGAGGAGTTCTTTGTCAGAAAACGGTGAAAAATGTGGATCAGTGTTTTCCCAAAAAGCCCAAGATGACATCCTCAAAATGTCTTGTATCGTCCACAACTCAAAGATATTCAGTTTTACTGTCACAGAGAGAAAAAACTAGAAAATATTCACATTTAACAAGCTGCAATCACACAAGTTTGACAGTTTTTTTCATAAAAAATGACTCTCACCGATGGCAATTAATTTAATAGTTAACAACTAACGGAGGAATCTTTGCAGCTCTGTTATCAAACCCATCACGCACGACTACAGTCGAGCGTAAGCGTCCTTGTTTATATTCGTGAGCGTGTCCGATTTGATGAATGTGCGTCAACAGATGCAACCGACAAGAATGCAAAAACAGCTAACACTGACCTGATCACAGCAGCTCTGCCACGTGTGCGTTTGTGTTGTACAATCTGCCCACGTCTCACACAAACGCACACGTGGGCGCCACGGCAGCACAGCGTCGTCCCCGGCGACGATCTCGCTAATTGCCATTGAGTTTGAGATGACCTTCGGTTGATTTACATCCTGAAACACACACACACACACGATGAACTCATGAACATTTTTGACTCAAACCACACAGCAGATTAACACACGCACACAAAACTTATTATGAAATGAAAAACGAGGCGTTCAATCGCTCTCACACACACACACACACACACACACACACACACACACACACAGACACACACACACAGAGACACACACACATAGACAGAGACACACATACATATAGACACAAACACACACACATAGACACACACACATAGACAGAGACACACACACAGACAAAGACACAGACAGATACACACACACACACAGACACACACACCTGAAACCGAAGATGCTAATTGGTGGTGTCCGTCCATCACAGAGCGGCGAGGCGAGAGGCATTATGGCCGACCTAAACAAAGACCATCAGCATCATTAATGTGACCTTTGACCTGACATGAGAGAGTTTCTTGCATGAGGTTCAATCTCTCTCTCTAACACACACACACACACACACACAAACACACACACACACACACACACACACAATAGAGAGACACACACACACACACACACACACACACATAGACAGAGACACACATACATATAGACACAAACACACACACCTATAGACACACACATAGACACACACATAGACAGAGACACACACACATAGAGAGAGAGACACACACACACACACACCTGAATCCGAAGATGCTAATTGGTGGTGTCCGTCCATCACAGAGCGGCGAGGCGAGAGGCATTATGGCCGACCTAAACAAAGACCATCAGCATCATCAATGTGACCTTTGACCTGACATGAAAGAGAGTTTCTTGCATGAGGTTCAATCTCTCTCTAACACACACACACACACACACACATATACACACACACTCACACACACACACACACACACACACACACACACACACACACACACACACATATAGACACACACACACAAAGAACACACACACACACACACATAAGAGAACACACACACACATAGACAGAGAACACACACAAAAACACACAACACACACACAAGACACACACACACAAGAGAGAGACACACACACACACAACACACACACAGACACACACATAGACACACACACACAATATACACACACAAGACACACATAGAGAGCACACACATATACACACAAACACACACACATATAGACACACACACACAGACACACACATAGACAGAGACACACACAATAAATATAACACACACACACACACACAAACACACACACACACAACAACACACAACACACACACATATAGACACAACACAACAACACACATACAGAGACACACATACATATACACACAAACACAAATAAAAAACAACACACAATAGAGAGACACACACACACACACCTAAACGAAATCTAATTGGTGGGTCCACCATCACAATAGGGAAAGGACTAAAAACCATAGCATCATTAAGGACCTTTGACCACGAGAGAGAGTTTCTTGCATGAGGTTCAATCTCTAAACACACACACACATATACACACCTACACAATAACAGAGACACACAAAAACAACACACACAGAGACACACACACACACACACACAGAGACACACACACACACACACACACACACACACACACACACAGAGACACGAGAGTTTCTTGCATGAGGTTCAATCTCTCTCTCTCTCACACACACACATAGACACACACATAGACATGAGCGATACACACACACATATAGACACACACAGACAGAGCGACACACACACACACAGACACAAACACAGAGGGCTTGATTTACTAACACTAGCGCAGTTTAGCGCATGCCTGCGTCCGTTTTATGCGAAGTTCGGTATTGGCTCACACTATGCTTCCACAGTTGTGATGAGTATTTATCAACCCTGACACCCATCAGGCAATCAGCGTCTTTCTCCGCCCACTATACCGTAGATTGCGCTGTAGCAAAGCGGTACTGTTGCGATAATCGGCTGAGTGCAGACTGCGATATTCCCACTGCTGATGCTAGGACTGTTTGAAATGATCCTGATGCCAATATTTGTAATGTAGCGAGGAGTTTAACAACTGCTGGAATGGGATGTGAACGCCTGAGTGGAGATTCAATTTCATCTTTGATTTCTTCCAGTAACTCTAATATTACACGGCTGCTTAATCTGTAACGCTACATCATGTTGTGTTCACTGACAAAGTGTGATTCTTGTGTTAAAAATATTTTCAGCCTCACCTATGTCTTCGTCTTGCTCAAATTGCTGTTGCCATTTCACCAGCGGCATAAAGGTCTACGAGGAAACTTCGATTGCGGCTGGTTTTAAAGAGGCGGAGAAATTTTCCCGCAGAATAGAGGCGCTCTTACTGACAGTCTTTGTAAATACCACGGGATATATAATTAGGTGCACTTTGCGCTTATCCTCCCAACCTTTTGGGTGGAACTCCCACTTTCCACCGATCCTCCCACCGAACGCATATTGAAAGCGCAACTTGTCTCTTCGCCATGTGGCAGACAATCTGCGATTTTACCAAAGTGCGCCCCCTGTTTGTAAATAGCCCGGCATCAGTTCACGTCCGGTCTTTGCGACCAATTAGCGCCTGGAAACAGGCGCAAACGGCTTGATAAATCCAGCCCAGAGAGAGACACACACAGAAACACACATATAGACACACACACATAGACAGAGACACACACATAGACACACACACACACACACACACACAGAGATACACACACACACAGACAGACAGAGACAAACAGACAGAAAGACACACACACACGAGACACACACAGACAGACAGACAGAGACACAACACACACACATGAGGGTTTTGGGTCCTGTTCGATTGTATTTGTTTGTTCTATATGTTGTGTGTTCAAAAATATAAAAATAATTTAAAAAAATGTATCATAAAAAATAAAAACAAATAGGCATATGTGGGCCCGGATAGCTCAGTTGGTAGAGGGCACCCAAAAAAAAAAAAAAAAAAAAAACATATATATATATATATATATATATATATATATATATATATATATATATATATATATAGGTTTACTCTTTGCTGCATCTATCTCTCTCTCTCTCTCTCTCTCTCTCTCTCTTCGTCGAATAAAGGCCTAAAAATGTCCCAAAAAACCGAACATAATCAAAAAGAAATAGGCATATGTTTATATTTTTTTAAACTAAGTGCTGTAGTACAACCAGCAGGAGACAAGTTTTAATTGAGGTAAGTTTGGAGACACTACCTTTATTTAATCATTAAATTAATAAATATTTTAGTTGCATCTCTTTTTTCGGTGTTGTACTTTGTAGACGGTCCCTAAGCACTCGTCTTACTGCCGTCTCAACACCGGAACTAAACAGAGGTGTGAATTAGCACAACTTTCAAGCATTTCTTTCACATCTACTGCAGCCATATTCACAGTGTTTACTCTGAAGGAATCACTTCACATGGGTAGGTACTTGTAATGACATTTTGAACATGTTAAAGCGCCCATATTCTGCTCATTTTCAGGTTCATAATTGTATTTAGAGGTTGTACCAGAATAGGTTTACATGGTTTAATTTGGAAAAAACACCATATTTTAGTTGTACTACACATTGCTGCAGCTCCTCTTTTCACCCTGTGTTCAGGTCTCTGTTTTAGCTACAGAGTGAGACCTCTTTTCTTCTTCTGTACTATCTTTGATTGCACTCGCACATGCTCAGTAGCTCAGATCGTAGATCATGTCAGCTAGCTCCATAGACAGTAAAAGAAAGGCTGTTTCTCCGACTTCAGTCAGTTCCAAGGCAGGATCAGCTGGGAGACTCCTTCTAAACCAGGGCGCACATGGAAGTAGTTCTTCTGGTAGATTATGGTGAACTTGTGTGTGTTGTAGCAGTGCTTTGCCATTGAGAACGAGGTAGCATGCTAGCGCTAGCATGCTAACGGTTGCGGTTAGCCAGCTCGTTTCAGCTAGTGACGTAGAAAACCGTGCAGATTTTGACCAGCTCACCAGGAGACTGAAGGCAGGACACATTCAGAAACCGTATCTCACTCAGAACACCACGGATGGATTTTTTATTCAAAGTTTGTATGCGTGTGGAAGCACCAGAGACACAAAATAACACCCCAAATCACCAGAAAAAGTGATTTTTTTCATAATATGGGCACTTTAAGAGGCTAAAAGCACGTTTAAAACCAGCCGCCTTGGCTGCGAAAGCTAGCAGTAGCATAACTCGGTGTACTGACAGCACTACTACGTTAACAAAAGTTAAGTTAAATGTTCACAATATACGTCAAAACTTATCCAGCAAGGACGTCTCCATATTTCATTTAGCATCAAGTCTTTTTTTCCACACAAAAAAATAAATAAATAAATAAACCACCACAAGCTGGTGCGAAAACCTTTTTTTTGCACAATTAAGTTTCAGTTTCATCGATTTTGGCAGGTTCCATTCAGATTTTGTGGTACGGTTTGTGAATGGAAACACGGCTACGGATACAAAAGGGGAGTAAAAATGTCAGCACGCTGCACAAAGGACCCAGGAGCTCCCGCACACTCAGTGTGTGAGCTCAGAAAGGCTTTCTCCTGAGCAAACAAAAGATGCAGATCTATAGAAGAACACAATGAACACACACACACACACACAGACACGAAAGAACACACACAGAGACACAAAACACACACACACACACACACACTCACAGACGCACACACACAAACACACAGACGCACGAACGAACAAACACACACACACACACGAAGACGCAACACACACACACACACACACACACACACAGACATACACAGAAGCACAAACGAACAAAAACACACACACACACACACACACACACACAGAAGCACAAACGAACAAAAACACACAACAAAAACGACACACACACACACACAAAGACATAAACAGAAGCACAAACGAACAAACACACACACACACACACACACAGACAGACATACACAGAAGCACAAACGAACAAAAACACACACACACAGAGAACACCCACAAGAAAAAAGAGAAAGGCAAACACGAACCAAGACAAACAGAGAACACAAAACAACACACAACACACACACAAGCACAAACACAAACCAACACACACAAACAACACACAGACACACCCAACAAGAACACAGAGACAAAAGCGAACAAAAACACACACACACACACCACACAAAGACACACACACACACACACACACACACGACACAAAAACACACAAAACACACACCTACAAAAGACACAGCAACCACAACACAACACACACACCCCCTTGTATCTTTCTATCACACAGTGACATTTTCCTCATCTCCGCAGCCAATCACAGGTGGGTTTACTCAACAAAAAGGTTATTCCGAGCATCGTTGCCACGCAGTTGAAAGCAGACAGAAAGAACAACTCAAAAAGACGAGTGACGCGTGCACTCGCTCTGCAGCACGTAACGCCGCGGCCTCGAAGCCACAGGGTTCGACTCCCGACACGTGACCTTTGCCACGATGGTTTGCCGGGCGGCTTCCTGTTGATCCACTGCCTAGTAACGGAGAAATGCCAAGGAGGTGACGTCCGATAAAAAGGTTCCTAGGTCGTCAGCGGAGGAATTCAGCAGTTAATCATTGGCCGTTTTGGTGTTTAACGTTCTACAAAATGTGTTTTTTGTTTTTTAAAGGAGCCACGAAGGTTTCAGAGAATATATTTGGTGTGCACAAGTTAATTTGTTTTTGACACTTATTTTGTTTTTTTTTGCTCTTCTTAGTAATATAAAATGTTCACTCGTTCCTACTTTGTACTGCAACTGCTGCACAACAATTTATCTGAAATAAATACAAGCTCTACCTTATCTTGATAAGACTGTACTTTATATTCACAACATTAAAGTATAGAAGCAAACACGTTTTCTATTTGAAATTATAATGGGGTAATCTTATCTTGAGCAAAGAATAAAGTCAGTTTTTAAATGAAGTCAGTGACTCTTTTCTTTGTTTTGATAGTCGGTCTAGCTGTAGGTGCATGTTGGTGCCTTGTGAGTCTGTATGTGAGGCTGGAGTTCGTGACAGAGCTTCGGTATTTGAGGCTTAAGTTCGTGACAGAGCTTCGGTATTTGAGGCTTAAGTTCGTGACAGAGCTTCGGTATTTGAGGCTGGAGTTCGTGACAGAGCTTCGGTATTTGAGGCTTAAGTTCGTGACAGAGCTTCGGTATTTGAGGCTTAAGTTCGTGACAGAGCTTCGGTATTTGAGGCTGGAGTTCGTGACAGAGCTTCGGTATTTGAGGCTTAAGTTCGTGACAGAGCTTCAGTTTTTGAGGCTGAAGTAAGTCACAAAGAGTTGGTATTTGAGGCTTAAAAGGTCCAATATGTAATATATTTACTGTAATAAATCCAAAAATGACCCCAATGCCACATCAGATAATTAATGTTCATGACAATGCTATTTTTTCTTTTTGAAATTTTCGTTCCGTGACGTAATTTCTATTTTTTTCTCACGGTATCTGCATCTTTAATGTGTTCAGTACACGTACGAACGAATATTTTACAGCCAATCAAAACTGGTGACTGAGAGCGCTGTTTCTCAGCTCAGCCATGATTCAAAGTGTGTTACTTCTTCATTAAAAGCTCATTAAAAGATCCCAAAGACCACAGACACAATCGCAATCTGATAATATAGCAAAAGGAACACGTACGGCGCTTGTTAGAGGGAAGTCTTTAATTAAATCAAGACCACAAATGAGTTTCTTTTCTTCGTGACACCTCCCGGGCTCCGTACGTGTGAAACAATCAGTCCGATGCTTTTTAATTAAATTGAGATCAATCAGAGAAAGTGACCAACTGCTTCCAGTTTAATTCAGCTCAGGTTTGTCGACTGCAGTTGGACAATCTACAAGATACCAATCGAAGGGGCTGTAGCTGGAATTAAAATGTGATATATATATATAACATGAAATGCTCTCAACAGGAGCCAGTGGGTTGTGCCGGAGTCTGAAAAGGTGGAAATGTAACCGAGACGGCAAGCGTGAGAAAGTATCCACACAAGTGATTAGAGCGTGGACAGCAGAGGAAGAAAGGTTCTCGCCATGAGAAGTCAAGTCACGTTAAGTCAAACTTTATTTGTATAGCACCTTTACAGTCCCAGTGTGTAACGTGTTTAGTTGTTCCTTATCTAAATCTGTGTTTTGCCCGTTCACAAATTTGTCCTTTTTCATGAATATTTACCTCCACCATCAATTCCAAGTGTTCCTTTTGGCTTGAAATTTTACATTTGCTTTCGCATGAACTGGGGGTAGACGCTCCATATTCTTGCACCATCTTGAAATACGTTAGCCGGTAAGGGACATACAGGACGTACTGCTCCGCCTTTCGCGTTTTCGCTGTCACGTGATGACCTCACAGGGTGCTGCTAATGCTGCTAATGGGTATCCTAGCTTCCCGGTCCCTTTTTTTGAAGCGTGAAGGCTACCGTAGCTGTAATACGTACTTTCAACTGCCAACAGGTTCTCACACCCATCTCGTAAAAATATGGACGCTTGGTCAGGTGCCTTTGTCGTTCTTACTGACGCTAAAAGTCTCCTTTGGCGCTTTAAGTAAACGCGCTTTGTCGGGACCATTGCGGTCCCTTTTGACGCAGTTATGTTTAGGAAAAGTAAGTAAGTAAAGTTTATTTCTATAGCACATTTAAAAACAGCTCACGCTGAACAAAGTGCTGTACATGGCGCATTAGCCACAGGGTAATAAAATAAAATACATTTACTAAACAGTGATTTAGGCTAAAAAGGACATCAAAAGACAAACACTTAATTACAAACATAGAAGGATAAGACAATTAAGATGCCGGGAAGGCCAGTGTAAAAAGGCTTGCTTTGAGCCTGGCTTTGAATAGCACAATTGAAGGAGCATTTCTGATGTCAGGTGGCAGTCGGCTCCACAGCTGAGGGCCAGCGACAGAAAAGGGTCCGTCACCTTTTTTTTGCTTATGCCGGGACCGTGGGACACGGAGGAGGCCTTGGCTGGAGGATCTGAGGGACCTCAGGTCGTGGGTGGGCGTACAGCAAGCGTGGCAAGCGGGACCCGAACCCCCGGTCTCCTGGGTGAAAGTCCTGTTGTTTGACCCATCCACCACCCCAACCAACCTCCTTACGCGGAATTTCGCCCCTTACATACTACTCGCTAAACCTCATCTAACTGCTGCTCTCCCACGGTGCGTTACACAAACACGCTGAAGGGCGCCTTTTTCGTCGCATCAGACGCTGACAGCCACTATCCAAACGTCCTTATTTTACGAGTTCGGAGTGAGAACGGGTTGACTGCGCGGTGTGATAGAGTTGATTGCGATATATGATCTCAACGCTAGATGGGAGAAATTCCCACACATTGGACCCTTTAAAACAACCGCGGTTGAGTTGAATAGAAACAAAATATCTTAACAAATACGCCCCTGTCGCAATAGCCACTGCTAATGCTTGCTCTTGAGGGAATGGCTGTAATTGTTGGGGTTTTGGAATTTATAGAGTGTGGTCTAGACCTACTCTATCTGTAAAGTGTCTCGAGATAACTCTGTTATGATTTGATACTATAAATAAAATTAAATTGAACAAATACAGAAGCAGGTTTTGTATGAATAAGTTGCTGAGAGATATGTATTTTTTCACATTTAAAAAGGAATACGCCACCATTTGTTGAAATAGTTCTTATCACGGTCTCCCCTGGCTGTAGATAGGTGGGCCAGCACATTTTTTTGTCTCAGTGCAAGTAATTAGGTTGTTTTTTTTTGTCTTTTGTTAGCTCACTTTTACTCACAACATGCTAACCGGCAACATAGGATTCCATTCACTACGCTAAGCTAACTAGCGGCGGCGCTGCCGGTGTTGCACCGGACTAAAACAGTGCATGCACAAAAATCGCGTTGGCAGCTATCTACAGCTAGAGGAGACCCCACCTATCTACAGTACGGGGAGACCTCACCAATAGAGAACCTAATATCTACAGCTTAGGAGACCACACTATTAGGGAGGACTCACCTATCTACAGCTAGGAGAGACCTCACCTATCTACAGCTAGAGGAGACCCCACCTATCTACAGCTAGAGGAGACCCCACCTATCTACAGCTAGGAGAGACCCCACCTATCTACAACTAGGAGAGACCTCACCTATCTACAACTAGGGAGACCACACCTATCTACAGCTAGAGGAGACCCACCTATCTACAGCTAGAGGAGACCCCACCTATCTACAGCTAGGGGAGACCCCACCTATCTACAGCTAGGGAGACCCCACCTATCTACAGCTAGGGGAGACCCCACCTATCTACAGCTAGGGGAGACCTCACCTATCTACAGCTAGAGGAGACCCCACCTATCTACAGCTAGGGGAGACCCCACCTATCTACAGCTAGGGGAGACCTCACCTATCTACAGCTAGGGGAGACCGGGATAAGCCCTATTTCAACAAACGGTGGCGTAGCCCTTTAAAAACAACCGCAGTTGGCCCAAAGTGCTAAACGGGACCAAAATATTAAAACAAATGAATACAAAAGCAAACAATAAGAACAGTCTTCAGCAGCGACTTAAAGATTTCTGTAGTTTTTGTGTTACTAGATTAGTATTTTGTCCCAATTTATGTTTGTCTTTGACGTATTATAAATACTTTCCTCTCTTTTTTTAAAGATTATTTTTTGAGCATCTTAGGCCTTACATTTTTTAATAGGACTGCTGACAAATGACACGCAGCAAAGGGTAGCAGGTCGGAGTCAATCCCCCGGCCGCCTCGTCGAGGAGTGAACCTCTATATATATGGGGGCGCGCTCTACCAGGTGAGCTACCCAGGCGCCATACATATACATTCCTAATCAAAGTCTGCAAAAGTCTGCGTAGGGAGGAAGCAGGGATGGATAGATTGGTGAATAGACTGCTGTTCATGTCCCGAAATGAAATTTAAATGCTATTATAGAGGAAGCTTGGCAGCTCTAGTCCTCATAAATCCACCGGAGGTTAGAACACCAACACAAAAAAGGGGACGGACTTCAGGCCGAAATGAGGGACATTCGATGGAAACTCCGGCGACATCAGAGCAAGTGGACGGTCGTGGACGTAGACTAGCTTACCCACAATTAAAAAGACTGAAAACTCTGCTGACATGTTCAGTAGAATCAGGGATTCAGCGACGCGTGTAGGAAAGCAGAAAGCTCTCGTTTTCAAAAGGGTTATAATGGCCGATTGTCACTGTGGGTTGAAACGTCAATTTGACGGCATCATTGTGGACAAAATAAGCCCGGAGAGAGACGCAGCTGTGGTTTGCTCCGCATTCAAAGAATTGAGCTCTTTTCGAAAAGTGCAGTCAGGCAGCCCGTAAACGCCGGTCCGTCAGAAAAAACAAGTGCCAGAATAACCGTAGTAACCGGTCATGTCCCAGCAGCACAGCTGTGTGAGGGGGGAAATCACGCATAACACTTATTGAAAGCACCACATCTGCTCCGTTTTCATGGCTCTGCAGACTGGAGAAAGGCCGCGGAGAGATTGAATAAAATGCAGTTATTTCTCTGTCGTTTCAGAGGGAAACACACACACACACACACACACACACACACACACACAGGTATAAGAAAATGAAACATGATTGGGTCGTTTTTTTTCTTCTCGGAACGCAATTGAAAAATAAAATCACGATGGTGTTGTTTCTCACAATGGGGAAGTAAATTATATTTCACAAAGAAATCACAGAGCTTTTTCCAGAGGAGGAAAACAGCGAAGCAAGAAAATGGCCAAAACTGCATTTTGCTTTCAAAAAGGAGCGTGCCAACACCTGACCAACGCCACGACTAGGATTTGAACTTATCCTTGTGGTTACGTGTAGTGATAGACCGATTTCATCGGCCGGCCGATGTATCGGGCCGATATGCGCGGCTGCTGCATTCGGCGATAGTTTTTTCCCGGCATTATTTACAGACTGGCGTCCACGGGGCAGCTCTGTTTTGCTGGAGACGCTGCACCCATCCATATGATGCACACTGAAAACATAATTTGGGTGATATATGAAGGTAAGATGATTGCAGAAGTGACGCTGATCTGTGTTTTCGTTTGTTTTTTAAAGAAATGGCCGCAGCAGATTCCGAAAAACAAATCCAGTGTGGCAGGGTTAGGGCTGTGCAATTAATCGAAATGTAATCGTGATTATGATTTCGGCTCCCAACGATCACAAACAAACAATTATTTAGCTCATTACGTTTTGCAAGTAAACTCTCTTGTGCAACTCTCTTAAAGTCATAATCACGTTTTTCTGGAGGGACTGGTTAACGTGATCACTATGCTGAGTCACAGCAGTTTTCTCACCTAGAATGACTCAGCATTTAGGTTTTCTCGGACTAAAGTTGTTGTATCTGTGTATAATTTGGGTGATATGAATGCAAGAATGATGAATATGAAAAAAATTATGTAAATTGAGGGAGCAAAAGCAGTATCGGCTCCAAATATCGGCTCAAGAAAATCGGCTAAGGATGATGGAGAAAAAAAATCGGTATCGGCACAGAAAAAATAAAAAAACAATAAAAAAAATTTTGTGATTGTTGCGGGCAAAAATCCTTGATTATGTGGCACGTTTTCTTAAAAAATTAGATGGAATATGCTATGTGATATTTAGGCAATTTTATGCGATGAAATTGCGGGAACTTGCAAAAATTGCAGTTTCATCATGGCTTCATCGCAGGGTTTGCAGCTTTTCGATTCGGTAATTACGTCACTTCATAACGTTCCCATGGCAACAGGGGAAAACGGCTGCTCTTGTGTGAAGTAAAACGCAAAATATTTCAACTTTTTCAAGTCATGAATGTAGCGCAGCTGTGCGCGCGTCAACGGCTTTTATTTTGGCTCGGAGAGACTTTTAGTTGGCATGTTGAAGTTTTTGGAGGGATTTATAAAGTCATAGTATCTTTATTAGTCTCCCTAAGGAGAAATTCGTATTGGACACAGAGAGAAATTGCTGCAAGAGTAACAACAGAGACACACATCAAACACAAGGTTAAAACAGTTAGAAAACTAATGTACATTTGAACCTCTAGGCTACTCAAATAGAGGATATATAAAAGCTACTTATAATGCTCTCTGCTGGAGTTATAGAGTGGTTCTCGATGTTCCCTTCACTCAAAAATGTCTTTTTCTTCAGTTTTTGTCCCCTAAACCATAGACTTGCGTCCCTGCAAAGTTTTTTTTTGCAACGAAAATGCGGGGATTATGAAATCGTTCAAGCCCTGCATATTTTGCGCAAAAATCGGCAATTTATGTGGCAAAAGTGCGGCATATTTGATGAAATGCGGACTTTGGCTGATTATGCATTGAATTATGCGATCGCATAATTAAAAATATAAAAAATCTAAGTGAAGGTATTGGTTTCTCAGCTCGCCTGGTTGAACAGGCCTCTGAATGTAGAACACAAGCCAGAAAAGTCAATTAAATATTTGAAAGTAAGTAGTCATTAGATACGTTTTCTACAGTCAGTCTGAAGATTAAAAAACCCCGATCTCTGTGGCTGTTGGAGCGAGGATCCATCTTTGTTCTTATTCATCTTTTAAAATTACACCTCGAGAGCCAGAGAAAACCTTTAATTACATCCTGACATCTACCGTGTAGAGATGGTTTTATGAATAACTCATGCTGCCATTTCTAACATTCGTTTAACTATCTTGTGTCAAGAACGAGTTACAAATTGAAGGATCTGCCCGCTGGGAAATCTCCACGTTATCATTCAAATGCATGAATCGGTGCACTAAAAACCTGGAGAAAAACTCAACGAGGGACTGAATCTGTGACATGTTTACAGTTTCTCGTGGTATGTGCGCCTCTAAAAGGCTCTGACGCACCATCCAGACGGCCGACCGTCGGCAGAAAAGCCAGTCGGACCGATCGGTCGGCTCCCCGAGGTCCAAAAAGTGGCTCCGAATACACCGAAGCGACACCGACTTGAGCGTATGTTCTGCGCGTGCATGAGACGCAATACGCCTCCATAACAGCAGGCGGCGCTAATCTGTATTGTCGCCCAAAAAACGCGTCACATGGGTCTGGCTGCTCCCTGGATTTCTGTCTTCATTTCAGATCGACAAAGGTCAGTTTAAAAGATCTTCGTCTGATTTTGAGAGGCTGTTTGACAGACGATTATCGGCTTGGTGGGTCAGGAGCTTTAAAGCATTAAAGTGTCATGGTTTTGTCCACAAATGCAGTAATGTTACAGAACGTTCTTCAGAATTCGCCGTTTCCTTTCAGGCTTTTCTAAACACATGTCCCGTACGGGAAGGTGTTTACGTAGGTGGAGCGTTCAATGCAGCAGGCTGGGAGAAAGTGAAGATGGAACTCGTGAGCAGAAAAAGTTGTTGCTTGGCAGCACTTTCAGTCAAAAGAAGGCCATTCAAGTCCAGCTACATGTTCAATTTGCAATGCTAATTTGTCTGGTGGTGGCGAGGACCCTAAACTATACACAACATGGCCGCTGTTACAACATTTGGTACAAAACATCTGAAAGAATACGAGTTGTGCACGAAGGAATCTCCAGACAGCAGCCAGAATGCAGCAACTTCAGGTACGTTACATACATGAAAACAAACACAAGAGTCCCCGTCCTGCTAGAGCAGTGGTGCCCAACCTTTTTTCCTTGGCGGCCCCCCCCCCCTACTTATGTCTTAGAAAAGCTGAGCCCCCCTGAAACCAAAGTTGAGGTAACTCTCGAGATAGAGCCTTACTTTCTTTTTTTGATACAGAGGAGTTATCAGCACTTTTACGTTTCTCCGACATGTTTCATTCATAAAATAGTGATGCCGTGGCGGGAGGAAAGACGAGGATGATAGCAGCTAGCAGCTAGTAGCTAGTAGCTAGCTGCTAGCAGCTAACAGCTAGTAGCTGACCTGATGACAGTAAGGGTCCTAGGTTAAGAGGTCCCGGAGGTTTGGCCTACTAAGCAGCCTGCCTACAATTTTAAGCGAGAACAAAAATATATAGTTTTCATACAGACTTTTGTACACATTATATATTCTAGTGTATTATCATAATTTGTTTAACATGTGCAAATATTTATTTATTTTACCTCAACCTCAAAGACTCAACCTCAAAGACCTTTGATCTTTGCCGCCCGCTGAGGGGTGCCCGGACCCCAGGTTGGGAACCACTGTGCAAGAGAAACACAAAGAGACGCAGAACGATTCAAACGTGAATGAAAAGGTCAGAGATAACAATGTTTCTTTGGCTGCTGAGACAGAAACCTAATTAGAATCCGTCAGTGGGACACGACAACACGAATTCATTACGAGGGAATATTTAATTAAAGATAACGCACAAAAAAACAAACTGGCAAGCAGTTCGTCACGCACGGGAGTTTCCAAAGAGAGAGGGGGGGGTTGTTTACTCTAGTGGAGGGAGGGAAGAGAAGGATGATAGTGACAGGCAGCCCTCCCTTCTCTTCCTTCCCTCCCTTCCCTTTCCCTCCTTTCCCTTACTTCCTTCCCTTCCCTCCCCTCACTTCCCTTCCTTCCTTCCCTCCCCTCACTTTCCTCCCTTGCCCTCTCTTCCCTTCCCTCCCTCCATTCCTTCCTCTCTACCTCCCTCCCTTCCTTCATTCATTACTCTAATGGAGTTTAGAGCTGAAATATGGGAAGAGAGAGAGCTGATGGCAAGGTGAATGCGGACGGGAGACGAGACGGGTGAGAACAATGATTCCTCTCGGGGGGGGGGAGGGGGGGGGGAGACGGAGAGAGGTGATGGTGATAATTACAACACGATGGTTTCCTCAGTCAGAGGACCTGACCTCAACAGTCTTCCTTCTTTCTCCTCTGCTGTCGTTCATTTCATTGAATCCCTTAAACACCTTCTATACTGTGACGGCCCAAAATCTATTTATACTTCCCTTCTCTGCTCTTCCTTCCTTTCCTTCCTTCTCTTCTCTTCCTTCCTTCCTTCCTTCCTTCCTTCCTTCCTTCCTATAGTTATATAGCATATATACACACGGGGTACGTGTAAACGAACACTTTTCTGAAAACTGACAGCTGTGCACGATGTTATTTCTGAAAACGGAGAGGTTGAAATGTCCGTTTAGGAAAATAGCCGGCCACGTGTAAACGTAGCATCAGCGTATTCAAAAATAACATCGTGCACAGCTGTCGGTTTTCAGAAAAGTGTTCGCTCACACGTACCCGCCCGCGTGTCTATGTGTCGTCAATGCAGCCAAGAGCACGCCAAACCTGTAAGTGGCAGCGTAACGAGAAGCTCAAACTCACGTTAGCCAATCAGAATCCCGAAAACAGCAACAAATCACTTCCTCTCTCTCTCTTCTCTCGGCTGCCTAAACCTCCGTTTGTCTCGGTTTACGTGCAAACGTAGATTTTCCAAAATCTCCACTCTGGCCGGAGGCTTTAGAAAGGCTCGTTATCAGAGGAGAATTCTCCCGTTTGCGTGTAAACAAAGGGCACAAACGAAGGGAAAGGTCTCAGTTTTTCAAAATAACCGTGTACGTGTTAACAGGGCTTCAGTGTGCACGGAGGTTGGGAAACACAAACCTGCCTGTGGAGAAAGAAAACGATGAGGAGGAAGCTCCTTAATAGTGTGATGATGCTGCTGCTGCTGCTGCTGCTGCTGGTGTGTGTGTGTGTGTGTGTGCTCTCCATGTGCCTCTGTCCCTTCACTCTCTGCCTTCTTATCACCTCCCCCACCTTACCTGAGCACTGATTACACTCAGGTGTGCAACAGGCAGAGGGAGGAGGGCAGAACGAGAGACAGAGAGAGAAAGAGAGAGACAGAGGGAGAAAACAAGACACACACGCACACACACACACACACGGACAGCATAGCACTGACATCTCCCATCTTAGGAGAGAAATGTGAAAAAACTCCTTAAGTGTCAAACTTTGCAGGGACACAAGTCTATGGTTTAGGGGACAAAAACTGAAGAAAAAGACATTTTTGAGTGAAGGGAACATCAAGAACCACTCTATAACTCCAGCAGAGAGCATTATAAGTAGCTTTTATATATCCTCTATTTGAGTAGCCTAGAGGTTCAAATGTACATTAGTTTTCTAACTGTTTTAACCTTGTGTTTGATGTGTGTCTCTGTTGTTACTCTTGCAGCAATTTCTCTCTGTGTCCAAGACGAATTTCTCCGTAGGGAGACTAATAAAGATACTTTGACTTTATAAATCCCTCCAGAAACTTCCAACACGCCAACTAAAAGTCTCTCCGTGCCAAAATAAAAGCCGTTGACGCGCGCACGCTGCGTTACGTTCATGATTAATGCGTCTGTCCGCCACACAGCCGTGCTTTTCGTGCCTGCTCGTGCTCCTAAAAACTCTTTAAAGTCGAGCCAAAGTGACCGACAAGTGCTGCGTGTCTTCCACGGCGAAGTGACTCACCCTGACACTTGACTAGATGGAGTTTCCACTCCATTTGCCAACAAAAAAAAGCCACAAAAGTGCCACACAGCTCTCGGTGTGTTTACAGGAGTCCACCTCGAGCTCTCGCTGAGAATCACCCGAGCGGCCTCTGAACGCGTCCCCGGGACTGTCCTCGACTCACCTCATCTCTCTCAACGGCTGAGTTTGAGATTTTGAAGTGTTATTCCCTCCCGAGCTCAGACGTCTGTTACTGTGCCCGTCTCACCGCGCAGCTAAGCCAACAATTGATTCGGCACAAAAGAACATTTTGTACACTGGAAAAAAAAGGCACAAGACAAAGAAAGTGCACAGAAACAGCCTGTTCTCACGAACAATTTGTTCAAAAAGCTACGAAAAGTTAAGTATAAAATAATAATCTGAGCCTGTCAATTGCAAAACGAGCACTTTTGTGAAGGTAAATACAAGCGGCACAATTGTCCCATTTACTTCCATTGTAGCTTGTTTCTCCGCTGCCAACTGCAGCGATCTCGCTTAATGCTAGACCGATGTCAAAGATTGGTGTTCCCATCAGTCACTTGGACACTAAAACAGAGTCCAAGTTGGTTACCCCTTTAAATGTTTCACAAAAGAGTGTCTATATTTCATACCAAAAGTAGAATAAGGCAGCAGAAACGGAAAATCAAAAAAATCGCACCAACTGCTTAAAGGTCCCATGGATTGGTGCTCTTTGGATGCTTTTATATAGACCTTAGTGGTCCCCTAATACTGTATCTGAAGTCTCTTTTATATAGACCTTAGTGGTCCCCTAATACTGTATCTGAAGTCTCTTTTATATAGACCTTAGTGGTCCCCTAATACTGTATCTGAAGTCTCTTTTATATAGACTTTAGTGGTCCCCGATACTAATACGTCTTGAAGTCTCTTTTATATAGACCTTAGTGGTCCCCTAATACTGTATCTGAAGTCTCTTTTATACAGACCTTAGTGGTCCCCTAATACTGTATCTGAAGTCTCTTTTATATAGACCTTAGTGGTCCCTAATACTGTATCTGAAGTCTCTTTTATATAGACCTTAGTGGTCCCCTAATACTGTATCTGAAGTCTCTTTTATATAGACCTTAGTGGTCCCCTAATACTGTATCTGAAGTCTCTTTTATATAGACCTTAGTGGTCCCCTAATACTGTATCTGAAGTCTCTTTTATATAGACCTTAGTGGTCCCCTAATACTGTATCTGAAGTCTCTTTTATACAGACCTTAGTGGTCCCCTAATACTGTATCTGAAGACTCCATTTAAAAAAAAAAACTGTTATTTTATCATCGTAATCATCGTATCATCCCCGAGTCAGTCCAAAAAGTGCCTCTGAACACACCGAAGCGACGCCGACTTGAGCGTACGTTCTGCGCCGCTGATCTGTATTGTCACCCAAAGAATGACAACCGGCAGCTGATTGGACGAACGTGAATTAATAGCTGTGGATGCGGGGAGGGGCCCATAGAAAATGCCTTTCTACAGGGCCCAGAACTTTTAGTGGACGCTAAAGTGACGAAGTGAACATTTGCAACGTCAAAGATTGTTGTTCCCATCAGTCGCTTAGACACAAAGACATGGGAAAGTAGGGTCCAGGCAGAAAAATTTACCCCTTAACGTACTGTACCACTGTCACCAAACCCACCAGACTCCATGTAAATAATCAGTACTTTTAGGGTGTATACAGCCAGCATATTTTCACATGTAAACAGGTGATTACATTTGCTTAGATATTTTAAGTCTGGACAGACGTGGATGTACCGTAAACTGACACTTGACCGGTTGGCGGAAGGCTACAATCTAAAGTTTAGAGTACACACAGCTAATCTATTTTAGCAGGTATGTGGCTTGGCGTATATCGATGTGAAAGCTAAACAACATTCCTGTGGGATTGACGTTCAGTTTGGAAAACATTTGATAGCGTTTTCAGGGACACTCGACACACGAAGGATGGAGTGTGCGTGTCGTGTGTTGGCGGGCGGACGGGGTTGGAGGGGGGTAGGCATCCTTCGTCAAGAAAAAAAAAAATCTGAGAAAAGCATAGAAAAACATTACAAAAAAAAGTCAAAAAAGCATGAAATTAATACAAAAAAAAGTTAAAAAAGCATGAAATTAACATAAAAACAGTTAAAAAACATGAAATTAATACAAAAAAAAGTTAAAAAAGCATGAAATTAACATAAAAACAGTTAAAAAACATGAAATTAACACAAAAAAGTTTTTAAAAAGCATGAAATTAACGTAAAAAAGGCAAAAAAGCATGAAATTAACAAAAAACAGTTTAAAAAGCATGAAATTAACACAAATAAAGTTTAAAAAGCATGAAATTAACATAAAAACAGTTAAAAAAGCATGAAATTAACTTAAAAGTTAAAAAAGCATGAAATTAAAACAAATGAAAAACATGAAATTAACAAGTTTAAAAAGCATGAAATTAACACAGTTAAAAAAGCATGAAATTAACAATAAAAAGTTAAAAAAGCATGAAATTAACACAAAAAAAAAGTTTATTAAAGCATGAAATTGACAAAAAAAGTTTAAAAAGCATGAAATTAACACAAAAAAAGTGAAAAACGCATGAAATTAACAAAAAAGTTTTAAAACGCATGAAATTAACACAAAAAAGTTTTTAAAAAAGCATGAAATTGACAACAAAAAGTTTAAAACGCATGAAATTATAACAAAAATAGTTGAAAGATTTGGGAAAAAATGTCAAATGTAAAGAGAAAGACGTCCATAAAGGTGTAAAAAAAAAAAAATTATGTTTTAAAAAGCTTTGGAAAGCCCCTAAGGGGAACATAATTAATTGGGAGACAGTTTGGGACAACATTTCCACCTGTTCCAAGAACCCAAATCACCAGCAGATCCACTACCACATATGCCACAGGACATATTGGACTCCTCAGAGGAGATACGTCTCTAAAGTCACTCCTACTCCCTATTGCATGTTCTGCCAACCTGAACAAACTGGAACTTTCCGGCACGAGGTCTGGGAGTGTGAACAGGTGCATGAGTTCTGGCATAAAACAACATCAATAATATCTGATGTGATAGGATGTCGAATTCCCACTGACCCGATTGTTTTGTTACTTAATGACGACTCTAAATTACACCTGCTTGGAAGACAGGAGAAAATTTGGCTAGCCGGCTCAACCGCGACCAAGAAAATGACAGCTCAGCGTTGGCTCATAATTTATGACACGAGGGTCGTTAGGTGTACTTAGGTGCCCCGGGGCCATCGGGCGTTGAACGCTGGGTGAAGCTTGGTTTTTAGTATTATTAAAGTAGGTTTTTTTGCATTTAAGTTCAGCAGGAGAGTCTGAAAACTTCTTTTTCTCTCTGGGAAGAATTTTAAAATTCAAGAAACAACCTCCCCGAGCTCTCGGCGAAGGTGCCCCCCCTGACAGTCTGATAAACCGGACCGGGCAGCTGTGGGCGGGCGGCTGGCTCCCGGGAGACGAATTGTCCACAGGAGTTTGGTCACCTTGTCCCCGATAAACAAAGAGGTAAACAGTGAGGAGGTGGAGGGAGGGATCTCCACTGCAGGCGATAAACTTTCAGAGTGTTCGAAGGTTTCAGTTTCACAGGGTCTTCTACTCCATCAAAATATAGACTGAAGACACTACTTATGGTGGGTGTCTGGGTGTCCATATACGCGTTGTTTTCACCGATGGGAGCGCAGCGCTGTTTTTGCCTTTCTTTTGCCGGTGGGGAATAATTTTTTAAGACACCGGAGAGGCGTCTGTGATTCAAGGCAAGGCAGCTTTATTTGTATAGCACATTTCAGCAACAGGGCAATTCAAAGTGCTTTACATAAAACATTAAAGAGCAGTAAGAAAACAATTAAAAACAATTTAAAAACATTAATAAACAAATTAAAAACATTAAAAGACAAGAAATAAAATTGATAGTGCAGTGTAAGAATAAAAGTTACAGTGCAGTATAAGAAATTAAAGTTAATAAAATAGATTATTTTAAAGAAAAGCAACATCAAAAAGATAGGTCTTTAGCTTAGAAGCAGCGATAAAGACACGATAAAGACACATGAAGCTTTTCCTATAAACTTCAAACCGTAACAACAGAGCTAGTTGCCATCGGGCCACCCGGGCCATTATGGGCCATTACGGGCCATTATGGGCCATTATAGGCCACCCTTAAAAAAACAGTCGAGACATTGGCCTGACAGTTGGGGTTTAATACAGCCAGAAAGATGGGTTTTTTTGACCCTGGAGAGGCGTCTGTGATTGAAGCAGCGATAAAGACGCGTGAAGCCTTTCCTAAAGACTTCAAACCGTAACAACAGAGCCTTGCTTTTTTTTCGTATCTATCTTTTTGGTCATTTTTTAAAAAAAAAATGTTTTTTTTTAAAAAAAAAAAATTTTCATTTTGAAATACAAAATTTGAAAAATTGAAATGCAAGGCATTTTTTTTTCATGGTCAAAAGGGGATGAGAGAAATTTAAAAATATGATTTTATTTTCCTTCGTCTATTTCATATAACAAAAAAATAAATAAACAACTACAACTATTACTGTTGAACTCCTGCGGTTGTTTTTGCTCTAGCGAGCCTTCATCTCGGCCCCAGAAAGAAGAGAAATACATTTTTCAGAGTTCAGAGATGCTGTATCCAGCTGTTTGTCCTTTGGAAAAACACTCCACATGGACCAATCAGCAGCCCCGACACGTGCGATTTACAGGCAGCGGCGCGATGACACCGAGCGACGACGTAATCACTAGCAGAAGCGGCGTCCTCAGTGGGTCTCTTTTATATAGACCTTAGTGGTCCCCTAATACTGTATCTGTTTATAATTTATTTATTTATAAATTTTTTTATAATATTTTTATATTTATTTTTTTTTTTTTATTTTTTTTATTATTTTTTTTTTTTTTTTTTTTTAATTTTTTTTTTAATACTGTATTTATATATAGATAGAGGTTCACTCCTTGATGCAGCGGCTGCGGGTTCAACTACACTCTCCCTCTCTCTCTCTCTCTCTCTCTCTCTCTCTCTTTCAATATCTTCAGCTGTCCTGTCTAAAAAAAGGCCTAAAATGCCCAAACAATAATCTTTTAAAAAACAGACTCCAACCGGCACGGTACACGGCCACGTTCGTCTCTGCGTAATCTAATCCCAAAACAAACTGCAACTGCAAGTCATCATTCAAATCAACCGTGTCCGTTGTTACCTCCGCCAAGGTCTATGTTGTCGGCACACGGTGTACTGAACATTGTCACCTTCAACAAAGATTCTCCTCAAAGCTTTAGTGCGTAACTTTTTGATATTATAACGATATTATACGTTCGAGCCGTTGCCAAATGAGCTGCTACAAAGCTAATTAAGACCATCAGCTCCACACAACTCTCTCTGTGTTTCTCAGTATGAGTGTGTTCAGAAGAAGTCCAGCGACTTTCCCGCGCAGAAACTCGAGTGAAGATAATTTTTTAATCCTCCGTGAGCTCCTTGGCTACTGGCAGCTGTGTGTGGTTAAAGTACTCCCAAAATATTATGACTTTTCCTAAAATATTACAACTTTCCCTAAAATATTATGACTTTTTTCCCTAAAATATTACGACTTTTTGTTCTTAAATTATTACGATTTTTTTTCCCTAAAATATAAAAAAAAAATCTTAAAATATTACGACTTTTTTTCCTAAAATATTACTTTTCCTAAAATATTACGACTTTTTCTTAAAATATTACGACTTTTCTGACCCATTTATTTATGATGTATTACGACTTTTTTTTCTGAAAATATTATGACTTTTTTCTGAAAATATTACGACTGTAGTCCCTAAAATATTACAACTTTTTCTTAAATTATTACGATTTTTTCCCTAAAATATTAAGACGTTTTTTCTTAAATTATTACAACTTTTTTCCCTAAAATATTAAAAAAAATTCTTAAATTATTACGACTTTCCCTAAATTATTAAGACTTTTTTCTTAAATTATTACGACTTTTTTCCCTAAAATATTAAAAAAAATTCTTAAAATATTACGACTCTTTTTCCTAAAATATTACGACTTTTCCTAAAATATTACGACTCTTTCTTAAAATATTATGACTTTTTTTCTTAAATTATTACGACTTTTTTCCCTAAAATATTACTTTTCCTAAAATATTACGACTTTTTCTGAAAATATTACGACTTGTTTTCTGAAAATATTACGACTTTTTTCCCTGACATATTACGAATTTTTTTCCTAGATCACGGAAGGCTTGTATCATGTGGACGGGCCCCGACAGTCATGGACAGAAACTACGCACTATAGCTTTAAGTAACGATTATTAGCCGCTGCACCAATGGTATGGGAGAGTCTCCTAAAGGGGGCGTGGCCTCGTTTGAACGTGTGGTGAACATCATGTGAATGGATGAAAAGTTATATTTGTATAATTTATTCATATTTTCTTTTGATAACATTAAATATTGACACAGCTAACCACATGAAGAGTAGTTATATTAGGGCTCTGGTGAATGTTTCGGCTCAGAGGAACTTTATGGTGATTTTGACCCAAATAACTGAGCCCCAGATGGGCCGTCCTGTTCCTCTGTTGATGCAGCTCCTCTAGACCCAAAAACTCTTTCACAATGAACTTCAAACTGCAGCATCATCATCAAAGACCTGTCTCCCTCTCTACCCTGTCTCCCTGTCTGTCTCTCCCCTGTCTCCCTCTCTAACCTGTCTCCCTGTCTGTCTTTCCCTCTAACCATGTTTCCCTCTCTAACCTGTCTCCCTTTCTGTCTCTCCGCTGTCTCCCTCTGTAACCTGTCTCCCTGTCTTACCTGTCTCCCTTTCTGTCTCTCCCGTGTCTCTCTTTAACCTGTCTCCCCTCTAACCTGTCTGCCTCTCTAACCCGTCTCCTCTCCTAACCTGTGTCTCCCTCTCCCGTCTGCCTCTCTAACCTGTCTCCTCTCTACCCTGTCTCCCTGTCTGTCTCTCCCCTGTCTCCCTCTCTAACCTGTCTCCCTGTCTGTCTTTCCCTCTAACCATGTTTCCCTCTCTAACCTGTCTCCCTTTCTGTCTCTCCGCTGTCTCCCTCTGTAACCTGTCTCCCTGTCTTACCTGTCTCCCTTTCTGTCTCTCCCGTGTCTCTCTTTAACCTGTCTCCCCCTCTAACCTGTCTGCCTCTCTAACCCGTCTGCCTCTCTAACCTGTCTCCCTCTCCCGTCTGCCTCTCTAACCTGTCTCCCTCTCTACCCTGTCTCCCTGTCTGTCTCTCCCCTGTCTCCCTCTCTAACCTGTCTCCCTGTCTGTCTTTCCCTCTAACCATGTTTCCCTCTCTAACCTGTCTCCCTTTCTGTCTCTCCGCTGTCTCCCTCTGTAACCTGTCTCCCTGTCTTACCTGTCTCCCTTTCTGTCTCTCCCGTGTCTCTCTTTAACCTGTCTCCCCCTCTAACCTGTCTGCCTCTCTAACCCGTCTCCCTCTCCCGTCTGCCTCTCTAACCCGTCTGCCTCTCTAACCTGTCTCCCTCTCCCGTCTGCCTCTCTAACCTGTCTCCCTCTCTAACCTGTCTCCCTCTCTAACATTGACATGACGTTGATGAACAGCAGAGAGGTTTTCTCTCCCGTGTTGATGCAGGTTTGACATCAGGGTTAGAGAGGGAGACAGGGGAGAGACAGACAGGGAGACATGTTAGAGAGGGAGACAGAAGACTGAGCAAGGAGACATGTTAGAAAGGGAGACAGAGGATAACAAGGGGAGACATGTTAAGAGATGAGGGAGGAACAGACAAGGGGAGACTACCATGATAGAGGGAGATGAAGACGAGTATCAGAAAGAGGGGAGACAAAGGAGGTGAACAGAGGAGATATGTTAGGAGGGAGGAAGGGAAGAACAGACAGGGAGACATGATAGAGAGGGGGATCAGTTCTCCAGGGGCATTGACCTTGATGCAGAGGCGAGTGCGGGCATTAATCTCTCTCTCTGTTACTCTCTCTCTCTGTCTCTCTCTCTCTCTTCTCTCTCTCCTCTCCCTCTTCCTCTTCTCTCTCATATATATGCAATGCTCTCTCTGATATATATATATATATTTCATCTCTCTCTTGATATATATATATATATTTCCATATATATATATATATATATACTTGATATATATATATATGTTTAATATAAAATATATATAATATATATACTTGATAATATATATATGATGTATATATATATATATTTTAATATATATATATGCATATATATGTGATGTATGCTGATATATATATGCTTGATGTATATGTAATATATTTTAAATATATATCTTTGATGTATATATATATATGTTTTATAATATATGCATATATGCTTGATGTATATGTATATATGTTTAATATCATATATATATGCATATTTTGCATGTTTTAAAATATATATATAAGATTAATAATATGTTTTTAAGAAAAAATATATGAGTGTATGTAATATATGTTTAATAATAAAAAATATATATATGTCATATATGTAAATTAATAATATATGTATGTTTTATGTATATATGTATATGTAATAGCGTGTATGTATATGCTTTATGCTCATATATATGTGAAGTGTGTATGTAATATGTATTTATGTCATATATGTAATGCAAAAATAATAGCATTAATATGTATATAATATGTTTTTAAAATAATAAAAAATAATAATATGGTGTATGTGTATGTGTTTTAAATAAAAATAATATGTAATAAAAAATAATAATAATAATGGTGTAATAATGTGTTTTAAAAATATGTATGTGTTAATATGTGTGTTTAAATAATAAATAATAATGTAAAAAATAATATGTAATATTAATGTTTAAGTAATAAAAATATGTGTTTTATGTAAAAATATGTGTAAAATAATAATAAAAATATGTATGTGATTATTAATAATATGTATGTGTAGATTAGTATGTGTATGTTTATGTATGTGATTAATGTATGTAGTATGTGTTTAAAATAATATGTGTATTTTTAAATATGTGTATATTAATAATATATGTTTAAAAATAATGAATGTAAAAAAAAATAATATTAAAATATGTGTATATGTATGTGTTTAAATATGTATATGTGATTAATGTGTGTGTATGTATGTGTTTTTATTATGTATGTGTATGTATATGTGTTTTTTAATATGCTTATGTGTAAAATATGTGTGTTTTGAAAAATATTAAAAAATATGTGTTTTTGTAAAATATATGTGGAGTGTGTATGTCTTGATGAATATGTATGTTTTATGTGTGTATGTGGTAAAAATGTATGTGTGTGTAAAATAATATGTGTATGTATGTTTTGAAATAATAAAAAATATGTATGTAATGTGTTTAAGTAATGGAGTGTAATATGTGTATGTATGTTTGATAAAAATATGTGTGTGTAATATGTAATATGTATGTGTATTAATATGTTTAAAGTAATAAAAAATAATATATGTGTTTTAAAAATAATATGTATGTATGTATGTAAATATGTGTGTTTTAGTAATAAAGGTGTGTATGTGTGTAATGAGCAAAATAATATGTGTGAAATAATAATAGTAATATGTGTGTCTCTCCCTCTCTCTCTCCTCTCTCTCTCTCTCTCTCTCTCTCTCCTCCTCTTCCTCTCTCTCTCTCTCTCTCTCCTCTCTCTCTCTCTCTTCCCTCTCTCTCTCCCCTCTCTCTCTCTTCCTCTCCCTCTCTCTCCCTCTCTCTCTCTCTTCCTCTCTCCCCCCCTCTCCCCTCTCTCTCTCCTCTCTCCCCTCTCTCTCTCTCTCTTCACTCTCCCTCTCTCTCTCCCTCTCTCCCTCTCTCTCCTCTCCTCTCTCTCTTCCTCTCCTCTCCCTCTCTCTCTCTCTCTCTCTCTCCTCTCCCTCTCCTCTCCCTCTCCATCTCTCTCCTCCCTCTCCCTCTCTCCCTCTTCCTCTCCCTCTCTCTCTCCTCCTCCCCTCCCTCTCTCTCTCCACCTCTCTCTCTCTCTCCCTCCTCTCCCTCTCTCTCTCTCTCCCTCTCTCTCCTCCCCCTCTCTCTCTCTCCTCTCCCTCTCTCTCTCTCTCCTCTCTCTCTCCCTCTCTCTCTCTCCCTCTCTCTCCCTCTCTCTCTCTCTCTCCCCTCTCTCTCCTGTTTATTCCCTCGCTCCGCTCTGTTTATCAGCGGCAGAATAAAGCCTGAGTCATGCTGGCAGATATTCAGCGCCGTACGTCCACAGCGCTGACAAGTCATTTCTTGTTGATAATTTACTCCGCTTTGGCTCCAGAAAATAAAACACGTAGCACTTTCATACGCCAAAAAAAATGTCCACTTTCATTCCTCTCGTTACCCGGAAGCTTCTCACACGGGGCCTCGTTCAGATCGGGGCTTCACAAGAAACCATTTTTCGACCATCTGTTCTTGTACGAGATGACTTTAAAATGCAGTTTGTAGATTATTCAGACGGCAGCCGATCGACCGTCCCGGTGCGTTTTGGTTAATTAAAGGGGCTTCCTCTCCGCGGTCTAATTAAAGACTCGGCTCTCTCGCTACAGCCTCAGGCCTCTTTCAAAGAACCAAATTAATAACACATCCTGTGTCTGAAGGAATGTTTAAAACTGTCAGTGTGGTATTGATCCAATCGGAGTGACCCATTTATGTATTATCTATTACGACTTTTTCCCCTAAAATATTATAACTTTTTTCTTGAAATATTACTTTTTTTTTTTTTTTTTCTGAAAATATTACTTTTTTTTCTGAAAATATTACTTTTTTTTTTAAATATTACGACTTTTTTCCATTACAATATTACTTTTTATCATACATTTTTACTTTTTTCCAAAAAATATTACGACTTTTTCTTTAAATATTACAACTTTTTTCCCTAAAATATTATGACTTTTTTTTCTGAAAATATTACGACTTTTTAACATAAAATATTACGACTTTTTAACATAAAATATTACGACTTTCTTCATAAAATATTACGACTTTTCCTGAAATATTATGACTTTTTTTTCTGAAAATATTACGACTTTTTAACATAAAATATTACGACTTTTTTTCATAAAATATTACGACTTTTCCTGAAATATTATGACTTTTTTTTCTGAAAATATTACTTTTTTTCTTAAAATATTATGACCTTTTTTCCTAAAATATTATTACTTTTTTTCCTAAAATATTACAACTTTTTCTTAAAATATTCTGACATTTTTCCGTAAAATATTCTGACATTTTTCCGTAAAATATTACAACTTTTTTTCGTAAAATATTACGACTTTTCCAAAAAATATTACAACTTTTTCTTAAAATATTACTTCTTTTCTTAAAATATTCATACTTATTCAGACTGCAGCCGATCGACCTTCCCGGTGCGTTTTGGTTAATTAAAGGGCTTCCTCTCCGCGGTCTAATTAAAGACTCGGCTCTCTCGCTACAGCCTCAGGCCTCTTTCAAAAAAAAAAAAATAAATATCCAGTGTTTGAAGGAATGTTTAAAACCATCAGCGTGGTATTGATCCAATCAGAGGGAGGGGGACGACACTGACTGAATATTAAGACTTTTTTTTCTGAAAATATTAAGACTTTTTTTCTTAAAATATTCTGATTTTTTTTAAATATTACGACTGTATTCCCTAAAATATTACAAAAAGTTTTTCCTAAAATGTTACGACTTCTTTTCCAAAAAACATTCCGACTTTTTCTTAAAACATTCCTATTTTTTTCCGTAAAATATTACGACTTTTTTTCATAAAATATTCCGACTTCTTTTCCAAAAAATATTACGACTTTTCCTAAAATATTAAGACTTTTTTTCTGAAAATATTCCGACTTCTTTTCCAAAAAATAATCCGACTTTTTTTCTAAAATATTAAAAATTTTCTTAAAATATTCCGACTTATTCAGACTGCAGCCGATCGACTGTCCCGGTGCGTTTTGGTTAATTAAAGGGCTTCCTCTCTGCGGTCTAATTAAAGACTCGGCTCTCTCGCTACAGCCTCAGGCCTCGTTAAAAAATAAACCAAATTAAAAACATATCCAGTGTTTGAAGGAATGTCTCGAGTCGTAATGAAAAGGTGAATCTGAACTCTTCCTGATTCGCTCTCTCATCTTTCTACACTCATAACAGACATTTCTTTTTCCACATCTGCCGTCAGCATCAAAGGGATCTGGAGTTCGCCTTCACTCCTGACACACCTGCACTCCATCCTTTACACTACACTCCGTCACACACACACATTCACACTCCTTCACACACACACACCCTCCGTCACACACACACACACACACACACACACACACACTTTTACTCACACACACCGCCCTCCCTTCCACACACACACACACACACACACACACACACACACAATCCTTCACACACACAAACTCCAGCACACACACACACACACACACACACACCGTCACCCACACACAGAAACACACCATCACACACACAAACTCCAGCACACACACGCACTCTCTCTGTCTCACACACACACACACACACACAAACACACACACACACACACAGACACACACACACACAACTTCCGTTTATCTGCCTCCTTCTCAATCATCTCCACTTCCTCCAACACACCCCGTCCATCTCCCTCCTCTCCCTCTCTCCCTCTCCTTCTCTTCCCTCTCTCCCTCCCTCTCTCCCATCTCTCCTCCTTCTCTTCCCTCTCCTCCTCCTCTCCCTTCCTCCCATCTCTCCTTCCTCTCCCTCCCTCCCCCTCTCCATCTCCCTTCTCTTCCATCCCCTCTCCTTTCCTTCCATCTCCCTCCTCCTCTCCCTCCCTCTCCCTCCTCCTCTTCCCTCCTCTCTCCTCTCCCCTCTCCATCTCCCTCCCTCCTTCTCTTCCATCTCTCTCTCCCCTCCTCTCCCCCTCTCCATCTCCTCCCTCCCTCCTCTCCCTCCCTCTCTCCCCCTCTCTCCCTTCTCCCCTCTCCCATCTCTCCACTCTCCCCTCCCATCTCTCCCTCCTCCACTCTCTCCCTCCTCTCCCTCCATCTCTCCCCCCTCTCCCTTCTCTTCCATCTCTCCTCCCTCCTCCCCTCCATCTCCTCCTCCCCCTCCTCCATCCTCTCCCTCCTCCTCACATCCTCTCCTTCCCTCCCTCTCCACTCTCCATCTCTCTCCCTCCTTCCCTCTCTCCCTCTCTTCCATCTCCCTCCCTCTCCATCTCTCCACTCCTCTCCATCTCTCCCTCCTCTCTCCCTCCTCTCTCCTTCTCTCCTCTCTCTCCCTCCCCCTCCCTCTCCCTCCTTCCTCCATCCTCTCCCCCTCTCCTCCCTCTCCCCCCCTCTCCACCCCTCTCCCTCCCCTCCATCTCTCCCCCTCCCCTCCTTCCATCTCTCCTTCTCATCCATCCTCTCCCTCCTCTCCATCTCTCCCTCCTTCCGTCCTTCTCTCTCCACTTCCATCTCCTCCATCTCCTCCCTCCTTCTCTCCCATCTCCTCCTCCTCCTCCCTCCCTCCTCTCTCCCTCCTCCTCCCTCCCTCTCCTCTCCCTCTCTCCCATCTCTCCCTCCTTCTCCCTCCCTCTCTCCTCCCCTCCCTCCTCTCCCTCCTCCCTCCATCTCTCCCTCCTCTCTCCATCTCTCCCCCCCTCCTCCCTCCTCTCCCCTCCTCCTCCATCCCCCCCCCCTCCTTCTCTCCTCTCTCCTCCTTCCTTCTCCTCTCCCCTCCTCTCTCCTTCCTCCTCCTCCTCTCCCATCCTCTCTCTCCTCTCCTTCTCCTCCATCTCCCTCCCCCTTCTCTTCCATCTCTCCCTCCTCCTCTCCCATCTCTCCCTCCTTCTCGTCCATCTCTCCCTCCTTCTCTCCCTCCTTCCTTCTCCCTCTCCTCTCTCCTTCCTCCTTCTCCTCCCTCTCTCCCTCTCTCCACCCTCCTTCCCTCCATCTCTCCCTCCTCTCTCTCCCTCTCTCCTCCCTCCTCTCCTCCTCCTTCTCCTCCATCTCTCCCCTCCTTCTCCCTCCTCTCCCTCTCTTCCATCTCCTCCCTCCTCTCCCTCCTTCTCTCCATCCTCCCTCCCTCCTCTCCCTCTCTCCCTCCTCCCCTCCATCTCTCCCTCCTTCTCTCCCATCTCTCCCTCCTTCTCTCCCATCTCTCCTCCTCCTCTCCCTCCTCTCGCATCTCTCCCTCCTTCTCTCCCTCCTCTTCCATCTCTCCTCCTTCTCTCCCTCCTCTCGCATCTCTCCCTCCATCTCTCCCTCCTTCTCCTCCTCTCCTCCTCCTTCTCCCCCATCTCTCCCTCTCTCCTCCTCTCTCCTCCTCTCCCTCCTCTCCCTCCTCCTCTTCCATCCCTCCCCCTCCTCTCCCTCTCCCTCCTTCCTCCTCTCCCTCTCTCCTCCCTCCTCCTCCCTCTCCTCTTCCATCTCTCCTCCTCTCCTCTCCCCTCCTCCTCCCTCCCTCCTCCTCTCCTTCTCTCTCTCTCCTCCACCTCTCTTCCTCTCCTTCTCTTCCATCTCTCCCTCCTCACATCTCTCCTCCTCCCCTCCTCTCCACCCCCCTCCTCCTCTCTCCTCTCCTCCTTCTCTCCTCCTCTCTCCTCCCTCTCTCCACCCTCTCTCTCCTCCTTCTTCCCTCCTCTCCCTCCTTCCCTCTCCATCTCTCCTCCTCTCTCTCCCTCTCTCCCTCCTCCCTCTCCATCTCTCCCTCCTTCTCATCCATCTCTCCCTCCTTCTCTCCATCTCTCCCTCCTTCTCGCTCCATCTCTCCTCCTCCTCTCCGTCTCTCTCCCTCCATCTCCACCCTCCTCCTCTCTCCTCCTCTCCTCTCTCCCTCCCTCTCCCTCCTCTCCTCCTTCTCTCCCATCTCTCCTCCTTCTCCCTCTCCTCCCTCCTCTTCCTCCTCCTCTCCATCTCTCCCTCCTCTCCCTCCCTCCTCCTCCCTCCCTCCTTCTCTCTTCTCCCTCCTCTCCATCTCCTCCTCTCTCCTCCCTCTCTCTCCTCCTCCCTCTCACCCACCGGCCGCTCTCTCCTTCTCCCGTCTCCTCTCTCTCCTTCTCTCCACTCCTCCCTCAGTCTCTCCTCCTTCTCTCCATCTCCCCCTTCTCTTGTCTCTCCCTCCTCCACCTCCATCTCTTCTCCCTTCTCTCCCTATCCTCCTGGTCCGTTCTCCTCCTCCTTCCTCCTTCCTTGTGCCTCTCTCTCCTTCTCCTTCTCCTCACCGTCTCTCCACTCCTTCGTCCATCTCTCTTCTCCTCTCTCCTCCCTTCTGTCTCTCCTTCCTCCTCTGTCCTCCTCTCTCTCGTCTCCTCTCTCCTCCATCCCTCTCCTCCTCCTCTCTCCTTCTGCCTCCGTCTCTCCTCGCCTCCCTTCTCTCCTCCTCCTCTCCCCTCTCTCCTCCTTCTCTTCCATCTCTCTCCTCTTTCTTCTCCTCGTGTCTCTTTCTCTCTGCCTCCCTCCTCCTCCTCCTGGGCCTCATCTCTCTCTCCTTCTCCTCCTGGGATCCTCCTCTCCCTCTCCTCTGTCTCTCTCCTTCTTCCTCCCTTCTCATCCTCATCCTCGTCTCCATCATCCTCCTCCGTCTCATTCTCCGTCTCTTCCATCGGCTATGGATCCGTCTCATCGATATGGGGTCAAATCTCATCAAGTCTCATCGACCTAATAATAAACCTGTGATGTGATGACCATATCTCCCATCTCTCCCTCCTCTCCCTTCTCTTTATCCTCTCCCTCCCTTCTCTTCCATCTCTCCCTCCCTCTCCTTCTAGTCCATCTCTCCTCCTTCTCTCCCATCTCTCCCTCCTTCTCGTCCATCTCTCCTCCTCCCTCTCCCATCTCTCCCTCCCTTCCTAGTCCATCTCTCCCACCTTCGTCCCTCTCTCCCCTCCTTCTCGTCCATCTCTCCCCTCCTTCTCGCCCATCTCCCTCCTTCTAGGTCTCCATCTCTCCCTCCTTCTCATCCATCTCTCCCTCCTTCTCTCTCCCATCTCTCCCTCCTTCTCTCCCCATCTCCTGCCTCCTTCGTCCATCCTCTCCCTCTCCTTCTCTTCATCTCTCCCTCCCTCTCCCTTCTCTTTTCCATCTCCCTCCTTCTCTCCCATCTCTCCCTCCTCGTCCATCTCTCCCTCCTCCTCTCCCATCTCTCCCTCCTTCTCTTTGTCTCCCTCCTTCTCTCCCATCTCTCCCTCCTCCTCTCCCATCTCTCCCTCCTTCTCTCCCATCTCTCCCTCCTTCTCTCCCATCTCTCCTCCTCCTCTCCCATCTCTCCCTCCTTCTCTTCCATCCTGCTTTGTTAACGTTTAGAGAAACGTTGAGTCAGCAGCAGTGTTCACACCCTACGGGCTTCTCTCCATCTTCAGCCGTGCAAAATTTTTGGTGTTTTCATCTCCGGAGAGAGAACTGAAGCAGCATAAAGAGCCTGTCGCGTTGTTGTGTTATTATAAATCTCTCGCTGCGCGCGCCGATAAGTCTCGGTGACGCAGACAGAAGGCCTCGCTGGACCTCCTTCCCGCTCAGCAGAGGTCACAGGCTCTCCTCATCCATCTCCCTGAGCTATCTGCAATCTCCAAAATCACTGAATTATTGCTCCTGTTTGGTGCTTTCTGGAGTTATTTGTATTTTTGATTTATACTTTACACACACACACAGATACACACACAGATACACACACACAGGGAGACACAGACGCTCACATACACAGGCACACTCATGCACAAACACACATACAGACACACACACATATACACTGCGTCACACACACAGATGCACACACACACACACAAAGACAGACACACACACATGCACACAAACACATATACACAGGCACACTCATGCACAAACACACAGAGACACAGACACACACTCAGACACAGATACACACACACACTCAGACACACTCAGACACAGATACAGACACACACAGACATACACACATACACACAATGCGTCACACACACAGACACACACACACGCACACAGACACACACATACAAACACACATACACACAAAAACAAACACACAGACACACGCATGCAAGCACACACACAGACTCAAACACACAGACGCCACACACACACGCGCATGCATGCCACACACACGCACGCCACAAACACGCGCATGCACGCCACACACACACAAACACGCACGCGCACGCACACACACACACAATACACACACACACACTCACAAACAGAAGTTAAAGTACATCTGTAGCTGACTGAGTCCGTTTTAGAGGGATCACCAAAGTTGTTGGGATTAGGTCCTCTGGAGGGGAGGGAGGGGGGGAGGGGCTGGGGGTGGGGTGGGGGTATGTGGTGCGGTTTTTGTCCGCAGGGACACACTGAGAAACACCGGGGATGTAAAAAATGCCCCCAAAACTTTATGGAGGTCGACATCCGTCACTGTGTGGCCTCCAGTTTTGTTGTTAATGTTGCAGAACTTTTCCCCCCCGAGATGAATTATGAGCATTATGGTGTTACATTCTGTTGCTTTGCCTCTGCAGGCGGACTAATCTGAACGGAGAGGTGGAAGAAAGGGATCTTAAAACGAGCACATTTGTTTTCATACAATGAAAAATAATAATAATTAAAGCTGCGAGCAGCGATGGACGGGCCCTCGCGCCTCTGCGCGCGTCGGGGTTACCGGCGGACGCCGCTCCTTGCGACCGTGCATTTGTGCGGCACTCAGACGCCGCAAACCGTCACCACTGAAAAGGGAACTCCCCGCCGAGTTAAACGATAGCTCACACAAGACTCTACGTCATACGGTTCATTAGCTGTGAAAGGGGGCGTGGCTAAAGCATAGGGGGCGGGTCCAACCATCACCAATAAAAAAGGAAGTCTCTGCTGAGTTCAACGATAGCTCACACAAGACTACCTTAAACGGTTCAAATGTTATGAAAGGGGGCGTGGCCTGAGTAAGTGGGCGTGGTCATATTATAGGGGCAGGCTCAGTATCAAATGTAGACCACATATTATAAGTTTCATGTAAATCGGATGATGTTTGTCATATAAGGCAGATTTCCTGTGGCCGGGGGGGGCGCTATGACCAAAAGTCAATTTTGGCCTGTAGGTGTCCTCAGGCCTGGACCCTTGTCCATCGTGACAAATTTTCGGGCGAATACGACAAGCGTACACTCAAGTTACAACAACTTCTTTGGTCATCGCTAAACACTCAAAATGGCCGCCACGCCACGCCCACACCGTCTGACGAAAAGTTTTTCTTTTAATAACTTTTCATCGTTAAGGTGTTGGGATGGTACAGACCAAGTTTGAAGTCCATCGGATGAAATCTCTAGGAGGAGTTCGTTAAAGTATAGCACCTTGACTTTTAGGCCTACTTCCTGTTGCCACTAGGGGGCGCTATGACTTTAAGTAAATATCGGCCTTTATTTATCCTCAGGGTTGGACTCTTATGAATCCTGAAGTTTCGAGGTAATCGGACAACGATGCTCGAGTTACACCCACTTCCTGTTTCGGCGAAACGCGCGCAAAATGGCCCGCCCACGCGGCCACGCCGTTACGAAAAGTTTTTCTTTTAACAACTTTTCATCTTTAACATCTTAAGATGGCACAGACCGAGTTTGAAGTTGATCGGATGAAATCTCTAGGAGGAGTTCGTTAAAGTACGACATGTGGAAATGGCCAAAATCGCACTAATTTCGAACTTTGAAATCAAAATGGCGGACTTCCTGTTGGGTTTAGTGTATAGCTCTAATGAATTTTTTTGTACATCTTGACATGTTACATATGTGTACCAAGTTTCGTGAGTCTACGTTAAACGCACTGCAGGGGCTCAATTTTCTTAACTTTCTAGGGGCTAGCGAGGCCATTTTTTGCGCCTATTCCGAAACCCTTAAAATACGTAAATTGTCACCAGACTTGATGCCGCCAAAATTTGGTGAGTTTTTGAATATGTTAAGCCCCTCAAAAAGCCAATTCATTTGACGGGAAAAAGAATAATAATAGAAAGAAAGAAAGAAAGAATAATTCCTTCAGTTTCAATAGGGCCTTCGCCGCTGTCGGCGCTCGGGCCCTAATAATAATAAAAAAAAGTGATTTCTCTCGTTTCGAAGTGAAACTGCTGCTTATTAATAAACCTGACAGTGAAGAAATGGAGCCCAAACACACTCTCATCGCTGCTCAGGAGGGGCTGATACACACCGAGACAACACGTGTGTGTTTATGTGTCTTAGAGGGACGTCACCAAGACAACATGCGTGTGTTTATGTCTTAGAGGGACGTCACCAAGACAACACGTGTGTGTTTATGTGTCTTAGAGGGACGTCACCAAGACAACACGTGTGTGTTTATGTGTCTTAGAGGGACGTCACCAAGACAAGACGCGTGTGTGTTCATGTGTCTTAGAGGGACGTCACCAAGACAACACGTATGTGTTTATGTGTCTTAGAGGGACGTCACCAAGACAACATGCGTGTGTGTTTATGTCTTAGAGGGACGTCACCAAGACAACACGCGTGTGTGTTTATGTCTTCGAGGGACGTCACCAAGACAACACGCGTGTGTGTTCATGTGTCTTAGAGGGACGTCACCAAGACAACACGTGTGTGTGTTCATGTGTCTTAGAGGGACGTCACCAAGACAACACGTGTGTGTTTATGTGTCTTAGAGGGACGTCACCAAGACAACACGCATGTGTTTATGTGTCTTACAGGGACGTCACCAAGACAACACGCGTGTGTGTTTATGTCTTAGAGGGACGTCACCAAGACAACACGTATGTGTTTATGTGTCTTAGATAGGACGTCACCAAGACAACACGCGCATGTGTGTGTGTTCATGTGTCTTAGAGGGACGTCACCAAGACAACACGTATGTGTGTTTATGTGTCTTAGAGGGACATTACCAAGACAATACCTGTGTGCGTTTGTGTCTTGGTGACGTCCCTCTAAGACACATAAACACACACACGTGTTGTCTTGGTAATGTCCCTCTAACACGCGTGTGTGTGTGTTCATGTGTCTTAGAGGGACGTCACCAAGACAACACGTGTGTGTGTTAATGTAATGAAGAAGGACTGTGGTTGGCTGCTCCTCGACAGCTAGCTAGACTATCTGGTCAATACATCTGTACACCGGTTATTTGATTTGTAAAATCTTTAATCAGATAATTCAAGATGGCCGCCACAGAACCGGCACGACAGCTGCGGTGTCGGCCGTTTAAACATCTTCAGCTGGCTTCACCTGCCAGTGGGACTTCCAGTGGACTGGCAAACTTAGCCTCCCAGCTGGTCCGACATCCCTGCCGTCAGAGGGGTCATGATGACGGCTCCTGGCAGTCCAGTGGCTCGCGGTTCGGGGTCCCACAGCGACACGGTTTTTCTGTCTCCTATCTCCGGTGCCCATCACCTCAATGAAAGTGGGAATATGCCCCGGAATCTAGCAGACGACCACGCCGATATGCACATGTCAGCAGCCTTTAACAGCGAGACATCGGTTGGTCAGATGACGGAGGATAAGGCCATGGACTTTAAATCGGACTTTAAATCAACTTTTAGTAAGAAAGGTTTACATTTCCTACATCTTAATGTTAGAAGTCTGCCACCAAAAATTGAGGAAATTAGACAACTGGTGAAAAGATCAGAGGTCGGGGGTTATCCGTTTAACGGAAAGTTGGTTAGATGAAACTATAAGTGATGAGGAAATTGCCATTAATAATTACCGTATAGTTAGGAATGACCAAAATAGAAAAGGGGGCGGGGTTTGTGTATATGTGCGCTCTGATGTGGCTTTTAATTGTAGAGATGACATTGCTAGTGATTTAGAGATTGTTTGGTTGGACATATGTTTACCAAAAACAAATCCTATTTTATTGGGGGCTTGCTACAGACCGCCAGGCCATCCCACCTTCTATGATAAGTTAGAACGGCTTCTCTTGAACTTTTCAGACAAAGAGAGCTCAGAGCTGATATTAATGGGGGATATGAATACAAATGTGTCGGGCTGTGCTCATCATTCTGGCAAAATGCTGGAGGATCTGTGTCACTCTTTTGGTCTTGAACAGTTGGTAACAAAGGCCACCAGGATAAGCAAGACTTGTGAGAGTATTATTGATTTGATTTTAGTTTCAGACAAATCTAAAATATCTCAAAGTGGTACTATTACTTATAGCATAAGTGATCATAATATAATTTCTGGTAGAAAAACCTTTTGCTCTCACAAGACTGTACTATCCAGATCATTTAAACATTATTCCCAGGAAACTTTCAAGATGCTGGTTGATGATGTGGATTGGTCCCCTGTGGTAAATTGTTCATGTGTTAATATAACATGGTCACAGTTTAAAGACAATTTTTTAAACATTATAAATAAGGTGACCCCTCTCAGACAGATAAGAGTTAAACAGCGTTCTAGTGCATGGTTTGACGAAGTTATACATGATGCTATTAAAACCAGGGACAAAGCACTTAAAACTTTTAATAGAACAAAAAATCATGATGATTTTATTTTATATAAGCAAGCAAGAAATAATACTCAAGATCTTATTAGAGATGCAAAATCAACTTACTATAAGAATGATATATTAAATAATAAGGATAACCCAAAAAAGTTGTGGAAGACCTTAAAAGAATTGGGGGCCGCTAAGACAAATGCCAAGAATCCAGGAAACACAGGACTAAAAATTAAGGGCTCCCTTAATTTTAATAAGAAAGAGGTTGCTAATTATTTTAATATATATTTTACTGCTATAGCAGAAAAGCTAGTTTCAAATCTTCATCCTTTCCTGTGGGTTATTTAACATAGATAGGGTGAAATCTTTCTATAATAAACTTGGAGCACTGCCCAATTCATTTTCCTTACAGAAGGTTGAGGTAGGGGAGATGGAAAAAAAGCTCTTACAGCTAGGCTGCTCTAAGGGCCCTGGGCTAGATGGAATATCCCCTCGGTTTTTACGTGATGCTGCTGCCCAAATAGCTCCTTGCATCGCCCATATTTTTAACCTGTCTGTTGAATTGGGTGTTTTTCCCAATGACCTCAAGAGGGACAAGGTAGTTCCCCTTTCTAAAAAGGGAAACAGCCATGATCCTGGTAACTACAGACCAGTATCTATTTTGTGCACAGTCTCAAAAAAATTTGAAAGTTGGTTAATGAGCAATTTAATGAACACATGAATAAAAACAACTTCATGTTTAAATTCCAATCCGGTTTTAGGAAGTCACAGTCCACTGAATCATGCCTGTTGTATTTAACCGACACCATACGCAGGGAAGTAGATAATGGAAATCTCTGCGGAATGGTGTTATTGGATCTTCAAAAAGCATTTGATACGGTCAATCATGACAGACTGATTGCCAAACTGGAGGCCTTGGGGGCAGACAGCTCCACCTGTGGGTGGTTTAGGTCTTACCTATCAGGGAGGGAACAATTGGTGGTTTTAGGGGGGAGTACTGTCTGACCCTAGTGTAGTTGAATGTGGCGTTCCACAAGGAAGTATCCTCGGGCCATCCTTATTTTTAACATACATTAATGATATGGCAGACTCCTGTTCATGTGAACTATTTTTGTACGCTGATGACTCAGCACTTTTAATGTCTCATAAGTTGTTTATGAGACATTAAAAGTGCCGAGTCATCAGCGTACAAAAATACTCCACACTAGAGAGTACCCTGAGCTCAGCGCTATCTTCTGTAAACAAATGTCTGATTGACAATATGCTGTCACTACATTTTCGTAAGACAGAGGCCATCTTGTTCGGTTCAAAATACAGATTGAACAGATGCTCGGAATTTAGGGTCATTTTGAATAATGTTGCGGTCAGTGCAAAAACGTCAGTAAAATACCTGGGTTGCATCGTAGAAAACAACTTGGATGGCAGGAATATGGCCAATAAGGTTTTGAGTAAAGTCACGGGGCTCACAAAGTTTTTAGCCAGAAATTCAGATTTTTTAGAAAGGTCAACAATGATCATCTTAGCTAACGCCTTAATTTTAAATCACTTTGAATTTGCATGTACCTCCTGGTTTGAAGGCCTAACAAATAGACTCAAAGGGAGGCTGCGAACAGCACAGAATAAATTAATAAGAGTAATTCTGAATTTGGGCCATAGGTCTCACATAGGTAGGTCACAATTTGTTGAGCTCAACTGGCTCCCTGTGGAGTCTCGTGTTACCATGTTAAGACTGACCATGATTCAGAAAATATTGTTTGGTAGTGTCCCAATTTTTTTGTCGTGTCTTATAACTAAGGTAAAGGACACACACGATATTAATACTCGTGGCAGCATATCTGACCTGTGTCCTTATAAATTTAAGACAGTGTTAGGGAAAGGAACATTTGCCTATATGGGGGCAGTTCAGTGGAACAAGTCAGATCATCATATTAAAGTCATTTCCAGCCTGAACTTGTTTAAAAAGAGCATCAAGGTCTGGTTACTAGAGATGGTTGCGGAATAGATTAAAGGGCAAGTTACTATTTATATTTAAGAAAAATGTTTTTACGTTATGTCATTGAGTATCTTGTCTTGTCCTGATATGTGTTGAGGACCACAATGGAAATAAGTCTTGGACTTTATTGTGTTTTTATCCTCGATTGTATTTGATGTCCTTTTGTCATGTGTAGGGCACTCTCTTACAATTAAATAAAATAAAATAAAATAAAATCAATGTGTCTTAGAGGGACATCACCAAGACAACACGTGTGTGTGTTAATGTGTCTTAGAGGGACATCACCAAGACAACACGTGTGTGTGTTAATGTGTCTTAGAGGGACATCACCAAGACAACACGTGCGTGTGTTAATGTGTCTTAGAGGGACATCACCAAGACAACACGTGTGTGTGTTAATGTGTCTTAGAGGGACATCACCAAGACAACACGTGTGTGTGTTAATGTGTCTTAGAGGGACATCACCAAGACGTCCCGGCAGCGTCTGAGAGGACTTCTCTATTTTCAGAGGGAGGGAAAAAGGCCCAGAGGTCTTCACTTCAAAGACCAGTTAGATCCCAACATCAGAGAGAAGACTAAAGCCTCTCTCCCTGTCTCTCTTTCTTTGTCTCTCTCTCTCTCTCTCCCTCCCTCTCTGTCTCTCTCCCTCCCTCTCTGTCTCTCTCCCTCCCTCTCTGTCTCTCTCTTCATCTCTCCCTCCCTCTCTCCCTCTCGGGGCGGACGTCTTCCAGTAACATCCAGGATTTGGAATAATTGGAGGATATTATTAATGCCTCTCTCTCTCTCTCTCTCTCCGTTTCTCCCTCCCTCTCTCTATTTCTCCCTCCCTCTCTCCCCCTCTCTCCCCCTCTCTATTTCACTCTCCCTCTCTCCATCCCTTCCTCTCTCCCTCCCTCTCCCTCAGGAGAAGTCTCTCTCTCTCTCTCTCTCCCCTCTCTCTCCCTCCCCCTCTGTCTCTCCCTCCCTCTCTGTCTCTCCCTCCCTCTCTGTCTCTCTCTCCCCCTCCCCCCCTCCCTCCCTCTCGGGGCGGATGTCTTCCAGTAACATCCAGGATTTGGAATAATTGGAGGATATTATTAATGCCTCTCTCTCCCTCTCCGTTTCTCCCTTCCTCTCTCCCCCTCTCTATTTCACCCTCTCTCTCTCCATCCCTTCCTCTCTCCCACTCTCTATTTCACCCTCTCTCTCTCCATCCCTTCCTCTCTCCCTGTCTCTCTCCCTCTCTTAGGAGAAGTCTCTCTCTCTCTCTCTCGGGAGAAGTCTCCCTCCCTCCCTCTCTCTCCCTCCCTCTCTCTCCCTCCCTCCCTCAGACGTCTCTCGGGAACATCCAGGATTTGGAATAATTGGATATTATTAATGCCTCTCTCCCCCTCTCTATTTCACCATCCCTCTCTCCATCCCTTCCTCTCTCCCTCCCTCAGGAGAAGTCTCTCTCCCCTCTCTCTCCCTCCCTCTCCCCCCCTCCCTCCCTCTCGGGCGGATGTCTTCCAGTAACATCCAGGATTTGGAATAATTGGAGGATATTATTAATGCCTCTCTCTCCCTCTCCATTTCTCCCTTCCTCTCTCCCCCTTAGGAAAAGTCTCCCTCTCTCTCTCTCAGGAGAAGTCTCTCTCTCTCCCTCCATCTCTCTCCCTCTCCGTTTCTCCCTCCCCCTCTCTATTTCACCCTCTCTGCATCCCTTCCTCTCTCGGGAGAAGTCTCTCTCTCTCTCTCCCTGTCTCTCTCCCTCCCTTAGGACAAGACTCCCTATCTGTCTCGGGGGAAGTCTCCCTCTCCCGGGAGAAGTCTCTCTACCTCTCTCTCTCTCTCTCTCTCTCTCCTCTCCCTCCCTCTCTCCCTCTCTCTCTCTCTCTCTTTCTCTCTGTCTCTCTCTCTCTCTCTCTCTCTCTCCCTCCCTTAGGACAAGACTCCCTATCTGTCTCGGGGGAAGTCTCCCTCTCCCGGGAGAAGTCTCTCTCTCTCTCTCTCTCCGTTTCTCCCTCTCCCTCTCTATTTCACCCTCTCTCCATCCCTTCCTCTCTCCCTGTCTCTCTTAGGAGAAGTCTCTCTCTCTCTCTCCCTCTCTCGGGGAAGTCTCCCTCTCCCGGGAGAAGTCTCTCTCTCTCTCTCTCTCCCTCCCCCTCTCTATTTCACCCTCTCTCCATCCCTTCCTCTCTCCCTGTCTCTCTTAGGAGAAGTCTCTCTCTCTCTCTCCCTCCCTCTCTCTCCCTCTCCCTCCCCTCTCTATTTCACCCTCTCTCTCTCCATCCCTTCCTCTCTCCCTGTCTCTCTTGGGAGAAGTCTCCCTCTCTCTCTCTCTCTCTCAGGAGTCTCTCTCTCTCCCTCCCTCCCTCCCTCTCCGTTTCTCCCTCCCCCTCTCTATTTCACCCTCTCTCTCCCCATCCCTTCCTCTCTCCCTGTCTCTCTCCCTCTCTTAGGAGAAGTCTCTCTCCCTCTCTCTCCCTCCCTCTCTCTCCCTCCCCCTCTCTATTTCACCCTCTCTCCATCCCTTCCTCTCTCCCTGTCTCTCTTGGGAGAAGTCTCCCTCTCTCTCTCTCTCTCTCTCTCTCAGGAGGTCTCTCTCTCTCTCTCTCTCTCTCTCCCTCTCTCGGGAGAAGTCTCCCTCCCTCCCTCTCTCTCCCTCCCTCCCGGGGCAGACGTCTCTCGGGAACATCCAGGATTTGGAGTAACTGGAGGATGTGATTTTAAATCCCATGCAAACCCACCACGTCTCATTAGTGCAGCAACAACTCGGCACAAACGTGTGATGTGATCCGACGGCTTTTCTTCTTCCTCTCCTATTTTTTTTTGTGTGAACCTTTTTTTTTTTCGGAGGACTTTTTCTCAGAGCTTTGAGGATGTAGGATTAGACCAGCTAGCGTGCCTCATTAGATGTCCCACGGGAGCGCGTTCACGGTGAAACTAGACAAAGTTCCTCCGTACGGTACAACGCCAGACCTGCCAGTAGCCGATGTGGAAGCTAACAGCTCAGGCACATTCATCAAGACCGGCTTGAGAGGAAGGAGAGGATGCACATTAAAAAGAGGAGAGAGGGAAGATGGAGAGAGAGAGAGAGATATAGAGAGAGACAGAGAGAGAGGGAGATACAGAGAGAGAGAGAGAGAGAGAGAGAGAGAGAGAGAGAGAGACAGAGAGATATAGAGAGAGAGATAGACAGAGAGAGAGAGAGAGGTCAGACAGGAGAGAGAGAGAGAGAGAGAGAGAGGAGATAGAGAGAGAGAGAGAGAGGAGAGAGGGACAGAGAGAGAGAGAGAGAGAAGGAGATAGAGAGGGAGACAGAGAGAGAGAGAGGACAGAGGGAGAAGAGGGAGAGACAGAGAGATAGAGAGAGAGAGAGACAGAGAGAGAGTGAGAGAGAGAGAGAACAGAGAGAGAGAGAGAGAGAGAGATAGGAGAGAGATAGACAGAGAGAGAGAGATAGACAGAGAGAGAGAGAGAGAGGGTAGAGAGAGAGAGAGGACAGAGAGATATAGAGAGAGACAGAGAGATAGAGAGAGAGAGAGGACAGAGAGAGATATAGAGATAGAAGAGAGAGAGAGTATAGAGAGAGACACAGAGACAGAGAGACAGAGATATAGAGAGAATAGGAGAGAGGAACAGACAGAGAGAGACAGAGAGACAGAGAGAGCAGAGATATAAGGAGATAGACAGAGAGACAGAGATATAGAGAGAGACACAGAGAGACAGAGAGAGAGACAGAGGACAAGTATAGAGAGAGAGACAAGACAGAGAGACAGAGGAGAGGACGGAGAGAGAGGACAGAGATAGGAGAGGATGGACAGAGAGAGAGACAGAGATATAGGGGAGAGGAGGAGAGACAGAGATAGGGAGAGACACAGAGAGACAGAGAGACAGAGAGAGATATAGAGAGAGAGAGACAGAGAGAGAGACAGGGATATAGAGAGAGAGAGACAGAGACAGAGAGACAGAGAGAGAGGCAGAGAGAGACAGAGAGAGAGACAGAGAGACAGAGAGAGAGAGAGAGAGAGAAAGCGATATAGAGAGAGAGAGACAGAGACACAGAGACAGAGACAGAAAGAGAGAGAGAGACAGAGAGAGAGAGGGAGAGAGAGACAGAGAGAGGCCGAGAGAATAAACATGACGAAAGATATGGGAGAAATGAAAAAAATGGAGCTGCACAAATGGTTTACAAAAATAACTTGTGTGTGTTTGTGTGTGTGTCTGTGTGTCTTTATGTGTGTGTATTTGTGTGTGTGTGTCTTTGTGTGTGTGTATTTGGGTCGTTGTGTGTGTATTTGTGTCTTTATGTGTGTGTATTTGTGTGTGTGTGTGTCTTTGTGTGTGTGTATTTGGGTCGTTGTATTTGTGTCTTTATGTGTATTTGTGTGTGTGTGAGTCTTTGTGTCTTTATGTGTGTGTGTTTGACAAAGACAGACACACTCCACAGAACCATAAATCACACTGTCTCTTTCTCTCTCTCTCTTTCTGTGTGTCTCTTTCTTTATGTTTCTCTCTCTTTCTCCTTCTCCCTCTCTCTCTCTCTCTCTCCCTCTCTCTCTCTCTCTCCCTCTCTCTCTCTCTCTCCTTCTCCATCTCCTTCTCCCTCTCTCTCTCTCTCTTCCCCTCTCTCCCTTCTCTCTCTCTCTCTCTCTCCCTTCTCCTCTCTCTCTCTCTCTCTCTCTCTCCTCTCTCTCTCTCTCCTCTCTCTCCTTCTCCCTCTCTCTCTCTCTCTCTCTCTCTCTCTCTCTCTCTCTCTCTCTCTCTCTCTCTCTCTCTCTCTCTCTCTCTCTCTCTCTCTCTCTCCCTCTCCCTCTCCCTCTCTCTCTCTCTCTCTCTCTCTCTCTCTCTCAGTGCGCTCGGAAACCATATCTGTAAATGATCTCGCGGTAAACAGACGCCCATATCGGCTCAGGTAGTTGCGATCGGGACGTCCGTGGTAATAACGTCACGTTACGGACTCACAAGTTCACCTTTTAGATCCCAAATCAATCAGACGTCTACGAGACCGAACATTTAACTCGTTTTTGAGCTCATTTCTTCAGATAAAGACACAATAAGAAGGATCAGACACTCCGAGCCTCCAGCTGTGAGTCTGTGTGTTTCTTCAGAGAGCGAGACGGCAGGGCGTCCACGGAGACGCCTGACTGGAAGATGAACTCCCAGCGCGCAACGAGACACACACACACACACACACACACACACACACACACACACACACGGAGAGAGAGGCACATGAACTTAATGAGGCTGAAATAAATGAAATGAAAGAGTGAAAGAAAGAGATTATGAAGAACAGAATGGGGGGAGGAAGGGTTTTAAAGGGAAGCTGGTTTTTGCTGACGGAGACACAAAGAGTGGAGATAACGGAGAGAAGATCTGGTGCTGACACACACACAAAGACAGACACACACATACAGACACACACACACACACACACACACACACACAGAGAAAGACACACACAGACACACACACAGAAGACACACAGACACACACACACACACACAGAGAAAGACACACACAGACACACACAGAAAGACACACAGACACACACACACACACAGAGAAAGACACACAGACACACACAGAAAGACACACACAACAACACACACACACACACACACACACACACACAGAACAACACACACAGACACACACAGACACACACACAGAAACACACACACATACAGACACACACACACACACACACACACACACAGAGAAAGACACACACAGACACACAGAAAGACACACACATACAGACACACACACACACACAGAAAGACACACACAGACACACACAGAAAGAACAACACACAGAGACACACACAGACCACACAGAAAACACACACATACAGACACACACACACACACACACACACACACAGACACACACACACACAGAAAGAAAGACACACACACACACACAGAGAAAGACACAGACACACACACACACACAGAGAGAAAGACACACACAGACACACACACAGAGAGAAAGACACAGACACACACACACACACAGAGAGAAACACACACAGACACACACACAGAAGACACACACACACACACACACACACACACACACACACACAGAAAGACACACACGAACACACACAAAAGACAAAGACACAGACACACACACACACACAGAGAAACAGAACCCCACAGAAACACACACACAAAGAAGACACACACACACCACAACACAAGAGAACAGGACACACACACAGACACGCACACACACAGAGAAAGACACACACACACACACACACACAGACACACACAGACAGACAAAGACACACACACACACACAGAGACACGCACATGGCGAGGCGAGGAGGAAGAGAAGAGGAAGGAAGACATCGTTAACCTCTGTACTAAACTAGGGTCTCCTGACCTTTGACCTTGGCCGGTCTCTGTCCTCAGAATATAATCTGACTAACACAGCTACCGAGACTCTGGAAGACAAGAGAGGAGGAGAGGAGAGGAGGAGAGAGGAGGAGAGGAAGAGAAGAGAGGAGGAAGAGGAGGAGAGGAGGAAGAGGAGGAGAGGAGAGGAAGAGAAGAGAGGAGGAAGAGAAGAGAGGAGGAGAGGAGAGGAGAGGAGGAGAGGAGGAAGAGAAGAGAGGAGGAGAGAGAGAGAGGAGGAGAGAGAGAGGAGAGAGGAGAGGAGAGAAAGGAGAGGAGAGAAAAGAAGAGGAGGAAAAGAAAAGGAGAAAGAGGAGAGGAGGAGAAAGAGAGAGAGAGCAGGAGAGAAGAAAGAAAGAGAGAGAAGAGGAGAAGAGAGGAGAGAGAAAATTAGAAGAGGAGGAAGAGGAGAGAGGTTTGGTTTTTAAAGTCCCTTTATTGGACCATTTCCAGATAAGATTCACAGTCACAGAAAATCAACAGACACAAACAAAGAAAGAAACCGAAAAACTAAACAAACAAAATACTATCAATACAAACTTTGTGCTTTTTCCAATCAAAAACTAACCACCAACTCGCCCTCCTCCCCCACAGAGCATAACACTCCCCTCACAGCCCACAAACCACTAAAAACAGCAGATTGTCCATCATCTTGTAGTAAGCATGTTCCACCCTCAACGACCGGGCCTGCGACCGCCTTCCAGCACCGTGTAACTGGCTCCACACTTCCAGCTCCTTGAGTCCGGTTTGCGTAAGCCAGATGGCCAATTTTGCCGTTGCAAACAAAAAATTTAATAAAATGTGAACTGTCTTTTGTTTGTGTTTTGTGTATTCGACCAAAATGAACAAGTCCAAAGAAAAAACCTCTCCAAAAACCCTGAACCCACCTTTTAAGAACACCCAACAGATCTGCCAACCGAGGACATTGTACAAACAAATGTGCTAGTGTTTCCACCTCATGACAAAAATACATCCCTCCTGCTTTTCCGGGATCGATGGCTGTCTGTATCTGTTAGTAGCTATAGCCCCATGCACAATCCTCCACTGAAGTCGGCTGCCCGCTTTTCAACGGGCAACTTGTAGCAAGGAACGCCCAACTGGCTTTCGGGGAGCATCAGGACCAAAAACTCTGTCCACCTCGACTCCTTCAGCTCAGCCAAAAAACGTATATTCAGCAGAACCTTTATGCAGGTATAATATAACTCTTTCTTCCCTGCATCTTGAAACTTGCCCAATTGAGGGGTTGAGAAAGACAGTAGCTGGCCTGCCTCCTCCTGCCATTCCCCCACAGATGGGGTGATGGTCAGAGAGGGAAACTGTACTCCCATCCGTCACTCCACTGCGCCCACAGTGACCGATTCTCTACCAGAGTTCGCGGGTGGACCCAGGGCAGCACAAACTTCTTTCACCACCCTGTCGATCAACCTACTAGAGGTGATGTTGCTCCTCACTCTTAGCACATCAACAGAGATTGCAGTCATCTTCATCAGGTGACCCAATTTAGTACAGCCAGCCTCTCTGAGACTGGCCCTCAGGCTGGCTGACTGCAATGTTGAGTCCCCCGGAGAAGTTGTTGAAAAACAACGGTTCTTCAAAAAGCCACATTCCTGGAGTTTCCTTTACATCCCGAGAATATTGGAGTACCTGCCACCCCGCAGCACAGAGTTGTAGAACGATGTCAACCCATTAAAGGTCCACATCCTCAGTTCTTAAGAGGAAAAGCTGCTTATCGTTATCCCAGACGCCCAGCTCTCCTCAGCAGCAGTCGGGCTGTGTCCAACCAGCTGGGGCCACACTTGTACAATAGTTTTTGAGCAGTCTGAAGTCTAAAGGAGGCAATTCTTGATTGAATATCCACCAGCCCCTGCCCCCTTCAGCTACAGGCAAATATAAAACTGATGCCCGAACCCAGTGTCGCCCGACCAAGAAGAAATCCACGATGGTTCTCTGAACGTCCTCCATCAGGCCTCTTGGTGGCACGATGGCAATAAGCTTATGCCAAAGGGTCGGGGGCAACCAAATTATTGGCAACCAGAACTCTTCCCCTATTCGGCAGCTGGGGTGGCAACCATGTCCATCTAGACAACCGGCGCACACCTTCTCCTTCACTCCCTCCCAGTTCTTTTTAACAAAACCCTCAGATCCCAAAAACACTCCCAAAACCTTCAACCCTTTCTTCCCCCACTCAAGTCCCCTGGCTGAGCTAGGCACGGCTTTACCTCTCCACTGCCCTACTAACAAGGCCTCACTCTTAGCCCAGTTCACCCGTGCAGATGTGGCCCTCTCATACAGGGATAGAGCATCCTGTAAACACTGAACATCTTTCTGGCTGCAGACAAAAATATTGACATCATCTGCATAGGCTGAAACAACAATAGGACCGCTCACGCGCTCAAGGACCCAGGCAGGAGAAGACCACTAAGTCGAGCCCTCACCCTGCACAGTAGAGGTTCGATTGCTAAGGTATATAGCTGTCCGAAATAGGGCAACCCTGTCTTATCCCCCTCTGCACAGGAAGGGGCCGACTCAGCCCACCCCGTCTTCACCAAACACTGTGCACCATTGTACAACAAACCAACCCAAGACAGAAACCCATCACCAAAACCAAAAGCTTTAAGTGCAGAAAACAAATAAGAGGTGATCCACCTTATCGAAAGCTTTTCCTGGTCCAAAGAGACAATACCAACATCAAGATCATACACTTTACACACATCCGAGAAGGTCCCGGAACACAGAAAATATTGTCCATGATCGATCTATCTGGAACACAATAGGTTTGGTCCGGTGTATAGTAAGTTCCAGGACAACCTTCAACCGGGTTTGATAATGCTCTGGAAAGTACCTTATAATCCGTATCAGAAGGAGGCTGAAACCAGTTCTTAAGTAGCCGCCAGATCACCTTTTTGGGCAGCAATGACAACACTGCTCGTACTGACAAGAAACAGGAAGAAAACCTGTTGTAATCCCCTCAATAAAAACCTCATGAAGGTCTGGTCCAATGGTATTCCAGAAGTGTTTATAAAAATCAGTGGAGAGACCATCTATCCCGGGGCCTTTCCTGTAGCCATCTGGTTGACTGCAGCTTTCAGCTCCTCCAGAGTTAGCTAGCCAGTCCAAAGCAGCTTTCTCGTCCAAACTGAGCTGAGGAAGACCCTCCAGCAGCTCCTCACGACTCTGCATGCTGCACTGTTGGGCCCCAAAGAGGTCAGCATAGAACACCATCGCATGGCTCCTCATCTCCCCGGACTGGTAGTTACTCTACCTCCTGGAAGCTGAAGGCAGGTCATTTGCTCCCTCTGAGCCACAGATCTTTCCAGATTAAAAAGAAGGGAGCTTGGGGCATCCATGTCCTTTAACTGGAGGAAACGACACCTGATAAGGGGCTCCCTTCACTCTCTCATTCAGAAAAGAGCTCAATTCCAGTTTTTCTTTTTCCAACACCTGCCCTAAAGAAGGGTCAAGAGTCTCCTCTTTACAACCCCCCTACTGCTGGGGGGGGGGGTTTGTGTATTTTCACCTCTTTATTAATTTTTTGGGTGGAGGGGGGGGGGTGTGGTTAACAAAAACACCTCCCCCCCTCCTCACTGATGCTGCTTTCTCTTCTTTTTTCTCCCCTCTGCCTTCATTTTAGCTGGGGGTGGGGGGGTGTCTTCTTCCGCCCAGAACTTGGGCCTTGCCAACGTCCCACCACTGCGTCAAAGACTTAAAATCTGCTTTTTATTTTTCCAGCACTTCCAAAATGCTCAAAAGTTACACAGAACTTGCTGTCTTGTAAAAGTTTGTTATTTAAAATGCCAGTAGGACTTAGTCCTCTCACCTGGCGAGACAATCAAATCTATAAAAACAAAGTGATGATCCGTTGAAGCCAACAGGGGGTTATTCTACTGTGGACCAGTCTAGAGCTAAGGTTTAGTGAAATATAAATCCTGTCGAGTCTGGCTGCACTCACCCTATTATTAATCACCCTCACCCAAGTGTATTGTCGGGACTGTGGATGTTTCACCCTCCATGTGTCTACCAAATCCAGCTGGTTAATGGTGCTATTCAGACTCTGAGCTGAATTTGGGTGAGGTTCCTCTCCTATCCTGTCCACAGTGAAATCAGGGTACAGTTAAAATGCCACCAACAATCAGCTGATCCTGGGGTACTTATTTAATTCATTTTTTAACTGAGTGAAAAATATCACTCTTTCTGCTCCCTGGTTAGGGGCGTATATATTAACAAAATAAAACACAGAACCCTCTATCTCTGCCCTGACCACCAGCAGGCGTCCCTTTACCACTTCGGTGGAGGATATGATGGTTGCATTCGCTGCTGCCTTAAACAGGACAGCAACCCCTGCGCTAACATTTAGTACCATGGCTAAGAGCATAGGGACCCTCCACCATAAACCCCAATCTGTCTCTACTGCTGGATCAGAATGTGTTTCCTGCAAAAACAGCACATCAATCCTTTTCTGACTAGAAACCTCAGAAATTAAAGCCCTCTTCTGCCCGTCTCTCCCACCATTGATATTAAGAGATCCTATTTTAGGCTCCTCATAAAAAAGTCCAAGAAAAGAAACAGACAAGTTGAGACAAGCGAGAGAACAATATAAAAAGAAATAAAGTTTAAGTGTCATGATCATTGGAAGTTCTTATTCTTTTTGAGGTTCTAGGCTACTTCCTTTTCCTTTCTTAAAATTAAGTAATGTGCTTTTGGTGGCGATAGCGTTTCTTTTTATCCAACAGGTCAAAACCAACCAGTCTTTTCAGCACAGCAACAGACCTGATAAACTTTTCTGTGTCTTTGAAATAATCAGTCACTTTCACAGATCTTTTAAAAGTTTCATTCAGAAAACGATCTATTTCCTCTAATGAATACAAATCTGTGCTCAGATTAATTTCTCCAATAGACACAGTATCAGACTCTGAATCATACTCCATGTCTTCACTAGCACATGATGCCTGACTGGTGAACAGGCCTCCACCCTGTCCAGCAGAGGTGATCCCAATGGGATCTCTGGTAATACTTGTGGAAGCTACTTCCTCAGTAATCCCTGACTGTGACTGCGCTTTAGCACCTACACACTCAAAATTACTCTCTACTGGCGGGGAACCTGCTGCTGCTCAGACTGGCTCTGCTTCTCCACATCACCTTCATCACCTTCCTCAACAGCATCGCCGGCGGCTTGCATCTGCAACGCGGCGATCTGCACACGCCCAGCATCAGCTGTTCCAGCTACATCGGACCCGTCCCGGCGCAACATCATCCGACCCGGCCCGCCCAGCCCCTCCGCGGCTTTATCCGCGGCCGGGGTTTCTGGCGCCGCAGCCCTGCGCCATCAGTCGGCCTGCCGTCTGTGTGGACATGCAAAGCGCTTGTGTCCCACCTCTCCACACTCAAAACATTTCCAACTGTCCAGAGCTTGCATACACCATATAAGAGCCGTGACCATGCTTCACTCTGAAGGACACCTCTAGCATCTGTGTGGGCGAGTCCAGGAACATGAACACCTGCCGCCTCAGAGACTGAACGGCGCAGTTTGGGATCTTTACATCCTAAAGTCACTGTTTTAAATCCACTTGCAAACTTCCCAAACCTCTGAAGTTCATTCCCCAACAACTTCGTCGGATATGAACGGAGGAACACCCGGCATACGGTGATCCGCGTGGAGGAACCCGATAAAGGAGAAACCTGCACAAAGCTGTCTCCTGATAAACACACCGCTCTCAATCAGCTGATGCACCAGCTGCTCATCCTTCAGAAACACCACCACTGCTTTGTTCATTCTGGATGCACAAAGACAAATTGTCATAGCCTACCTGTTCACCAACCGCAACAGCACCTCCTCCACGTATACATTACTCTCGGGGGCTATCCTCACGCCCTACCGGGGCTTCGGAAGGTGGCGTCTCAAAGGACGCCATTCCTCCAAAAAAAAAAGACACTCGACCCGAAACCCGATTCCTCAGCAGACACTCCCACAAAAGTCTAAGAAACTTACCTGATCATGCACCAAAAGACAGATTGAAGACACAGTCAAATCCGAAAAACAGGGACAGAACAGTTTGAAACCCAGCGCCACTCGCACCTCCGCCACCACCACTCACACTCACCGGAAACGGAAAGGAGAGGGAGAGGAGAGGAGAGGAGGAAGAGGAGAGGAGGAAAGAGGAGGAGAAGGAGAGGAGAGGAGGAAGAAAGAGCGGAGAGAGAGAGGGAGAGAGAGAAGAGGAGGAAGAGGGAGGAGAGGAGAGGAGAGGAGGAGAAGAGAGGAGGGAGAGGGAGGAGGAGAGGAGGAGGAAGAGAGAGGGAGGGAAGAAAGGAGAGGAGAGAAAGAGAGGAGGAGAAAAGGAGAGGAGGAGAGAAGAGGAGAGGAGGAAGAGAGAATTAGAAGAGGGGAGAAGAGGAGAGGAGAGGAGGAGGAAGAGGAGAGAAGAGGAAGGTTTTAAAAGTCCCTTTATTGGACCATTTCAGATAAGATTCACAGTCACAGCACAACCAGACACAAACAAAGACAAAGAAACCAAAAACTAAACAAACATTTAAACCAAATACTATCAACACAAACTTTGTGCTTATTTTTCCAAATCAAAAACTAACCACCAACTCGCCCTCCCCACAGAGCATAACTCCCCCTCACAGCCCACAAACCACTACAAAACCACCATCTGGTAGCAAGCATGTTCCACCCTCAACCGGGCCTGGACCAGTCCTTCCAGCACCGGTACTGGCTCCACTTCCAGCTCCCAGATGGCCGAATTTTGCCGTAGCAAACAAAAAAATTCAATAAAATGTGAACTGTCCTTTTGTGCTTTGTGTATTTTGGACCAAAATGAACCGAAGTCCAAAGAAAAACCCTCTCAAATACCCTGAACCCACCTTTTAAGAACACCCAACAGATCTGCCAACCAAGGACATCGTACAAACAAACAAATGTGCTAAAGTTTCCACCTCGTGACAAAAATACATCCCCTCCCCTAGCTCGGGATCGATGTGCGCTCTGTATCTGTTCGTAGCTATAGCAACATGCATAATCCCTCCACTGGAGGTCGCCTGCCCGCTTTTCAACGGGCAGCTTGGCCGGAGAACGCCAACTGGCTTTGGGGAAACCTCCGGACAAAAAACTCTGTCCACCTCGACTCCTTCAGCTCAGCCAAAAACCCATGTCCAGGACCTTTATGCAGGTATAATATAACTCTTTCTTCCCTGCATCTTGAAACTTGCCCAATTGAGGAGTTGAGAAAACAGTAGCAGGCCTGCCTCCTCCTGCCATCCCCACAGATGGGGTGTGATGGTCAGAGAGAGGAAACTGTCCTCCCATCCCTCACTCCACTGCTCACACCCAGCGACCCGATTCTCCACCAGAGTTCCGCTGAGGGAGGTCTCCCAGGGCAGCACAAACTTCTTTCACCACCCTGTCGATCAGCCTACTGGAGGTGGCTTGCTCTCCTTACTCTCAGCACTTCAACGGAGATGGCAGTCATCTTCATCAGGTGACCCAATTTGGTAAACGCCCACCTCTCGGAGACCGGCCCTCAGGCTGGCCGACTGCAGTGTTCGAGTCCTCGGGAAGTTGTTGGAAAAAAACATTCCTGGAGTTTCTTTTACATCCCGGGAATATTGGAGTACCTGCCACCTGCAGCACAGAGTGGGTCGGCGATGTCAACCCATTAAAGGTCCACATCCTCAGTTCTTAAAGCGTCCATATTCTGCTCATTTTCAGGTTCATAACTGTATTTTAAGGTTGTACGAATAGGTTTACATGGTTTAATTTTCTAAAAAACACCATATTTTTGTTGTACTGCACAGCTCTCTCACTGCTGCAGATCCTCTTTTCACCTGGTTTCTGTTTTTAGATACAGAGTGAGACCTCTTTTCTTCTTCTTCTTCTGTACTATCTTTGATTGCACTCGCACATGCTCAGTAGCTCAGATGTAGAGCATGTCAGCTAGCTAACTCTAGAGACCGTAAAAGCCTGTTTCTCCAACTTTGGTCAGTTACAAAGGCAGGATCAGCTGGGGAGACTTCTTCTAAACCAGGGCGCGACATGGAAGTAGTTCTTTTGGAGATTATGGTGAACTTGTGTGTGCTTGTAGCAGTGCTTTGCTATTAGGAAACGACGTAGCATGCTACGAGCTAACGGTTGTGGTTAGCCAGCTCATTTCGGACTGTAGCGTCCACAGTCCGAGGCCGATTTTTGAACAGCTCACCAGGAGACTGGAAGGCAGGACACATTCAAAAACCGGTTATCTCTCACCAAACAGCATGGATGGATTTTTTTCAAAAGTTTGTATGTGTGTGGAAGCACCAGAGACACAAAAGAACACCCCAAATCACCAGAAAAGTGTTTTGTTCATAATATGGGCACTTTAAGAGGAAAAGCTGCTTATCGTTATCCCAGGCGCCCCAGCTCTCCCTCAGCAGCAGTCGGGCTGTGTCCAGCCAGCTGGGGCCACACTTGCTACAATAGTTTTTGAGCAGCCTGAAGTCTAAAGGAGGCAATTCTTGAGTGAATATCCACCAGCCCCTGCCCCTTCAGCTGGCAAATGCAAAAGCAGTGCCAAACCCAGTGTCAAGCGGACCTTGAAGAAATCCACGATGGTTCTCTAACGCGTCCTCCATCAGGGCCTCTTGGTGTACGATGGCAATAAGCTTATGCCAAAGGGTGAGGGCAAACCAAAGTTATTGCTGCAACAGAACTCTTCCCCTATTCGAGCTGGCTGGGGTGGCAACCATGTCCATCCTAGACAACCGAGGCACACCTTCTCCCTTCACTCCCTCCCAGTTCCTTTTTAACAAAACCCTCAGATCCCAAAAACACTCCCAACCAGCCAACCCTTCCTTCCCCACTCAAGTCCCCTCGGCAGACTGGGCAACGGCTTTTCTCCTACTGCCCTACTAACAAGGCCTCACTCTTAGCCCAGTTCACCCGTGCAGATGTGGCCCTCATACAGGGGATAAGAGCATCCTGTAAACACAGAACATCTTTCTGGCTGCAGACAAAAAATATTGACATACATCTGCATAGGCTGAGAACAACAATAGGACGCTCCAACGCTCAGGGACCCAGGCAGGAGAAGACCACTAAGTTCGGCCCTCACCCCTGCACAGTAGAGGTTCGATTGCTAAGGTATATAGCTGTTGTCCCGAAATAGGGCGACCCTGTCTTATCCCCCCCTCTGCACAGGAACTGGCCGACTCCAGCCCTGCCCCCGTCTTCACCAGCACACACTGTGCACCTTTGTACAACAAACAAACCCCAAGACAGCAACCCATCACCAAAACCAAATGTTTTAAGTGCGAAAACAAGGTGCACTCCACCTTATTCCAAAGCTTTTCCTGGTCCAAAGAGACAATACCAACATCAAGATCATACACTTTACACCGCCGAGGATCCAACACAGAAAATATTGTCCATGATCGATCTATCACGGGAAGCAATACGTAGCCCGCA
>NC_053125.1:25941509-25992723 GCF_010015445.1 Perca fluviatilis | reverse complement strand
CCTTCTCCTTCCCATCACCCTCCTCCCTCCCCTCCTCCTCTTCCTCCTCCTCCTCCCTCTCTCCTCTCCTCTCCCCCTCTCTCCTCCTTCCATTTATATTCCCTCTCCTTCCTCTCCCTCTCTCCTCCCCCTCTCCTTCCTCCCTCTCTCCTCCTCCTCCCCCTCATCCTTCCCCTCCCCCTCCTTCCTCTCTCCCTCTCTCCTCTCCCCTCCCTCCTCCCCTTCCTCCCCTCCCTCCTCCACTCTCCCTCCTCCCTCCTTTCCTTCTCCTTCCTCCTCTCCTTCCTCCCCTCCCCCTCTCCTCCCTCCCTCCTCCTTCCTTCCCTCCTCCTTCCCTCTCCTTCCCCCTCCTCCTCCTTGGGGGGCCCTCCTCTCCCTCCCTCTGGTCCCTTCCCTCCTCTCCTTCCTCCCCCTCCTCCCTCCTCCTCTCCTCCCCTCTCTCCTTCCTCTTCTCTCTCCTCCTTCCTCCTTTCCTCTCCTCCTTCCTTTCTCCCTCCCTCCTCTCTCCTTCCCCCCCTCTCTCCCTCCCTCCTCTCTTCCTTCCCTCTCCTCCTCCCCTCCTCCTTCCTCCTCCTCTTCCCTCTCCATTCCTCCCCTTCCTCCTTTACTCTCCCTTCCTCTCTCTCTCCCTCCCTCCCTCTCTCTTCCTCCCTCTCCTCCTTCCTCCTCCTCCTCCTTCCTCCTCTCCTTTCTCCCTCTCTTCCTCCTTCTCTCCCTTTCTCCCCTCTCTCCTTTCTCCCTCTCCTTCCTCCCTCCTCCTCCTTTCCTCCATCCTCCTTTCTCCCTCTCTCCTCTCCTTCTTTCCCTTTCATCCCTCCCCTTCCTCTCCTCACTCTCCTTACTCCCTCTCTCCTTCCCCCCTCCTCCTTCCTCCTCTCCCTCCTCCTTCCTCCTCCTTCCTCCCTCCTCTTCCCCTCCCCCCTCCTCACTCTTTCTCCCTCCTCCTTCCTCCTCCCTCTCCCTCTCTCCTCCTTCCTCCTCCTCCCCTCTCTCTCTCCCTTCTCTCCTTCCCTCCCTCCTCCTTCCTCCTCCTTCCTCCCCTCCCTCACTTCTCCCCTCTCCTTCCTCCCTCTCTCCTTCCCTCTCCTCACTTCTTTCTCCCCTCTCTCCTTCCTCCCTCTCTCCTTCCTCCCTCTCCTTCCCTCTCCTCACTCTCTTTCTCCCTTCTCTCCTTCCTCCCTCTCTCCTTCCTCCCTCTCCTTTCCTTCCCTCTCCTTCCCTCTTCTCCTTCCTCCTCTCTTCCTCCCTCTCCTTCTTCCCTCTCCTCCCGAATTGCAGCCGCTTTTGAGCTGACTTCCTAACCAACTACTTCGGCCCCGTCTTTTCCTGGCGCCACCTGAGCACTCACCAGCTGGATAATGATCTTAGCCGCTTCATCCTTTTTCCTCCTCCGCTCTCCTCCTCCCATCCAGTGACGTAAATTAAGTGACGTGTTGCCGCGGGAGACCCAGCAGCCGAGGCCTCGAAAGGACCACAGGCAGGGACCGTCTACAAACACACATATCTTACAAACTGTTTAAAGTCCACACGTTTCCTCTCCTCCCTCCCTCCCTCCCTCCCTCCCTCCGATACATGTAATCTCAGTACGAGATGGAGGGAAGGAAGGAGGGAAGGAGGGAGGAAGGAGGGAAGGAGGGAGAGTCGCTCTGCCGCTCGGCTTCTTCTCCTCTTATCGCCTCTGATTCAGAAAACCCCCCAAAAAAACAGAGACCTGCGCTGTTTACCTTTTTGACAGTAAAAAGGGACAAATTACTCCAGCTGATACAAAATGGCTTCTCTGGACCGTCTGTTAAATGTCAGCGTGTCTGCCTCCTCCTCTCTGGTCGTTAATCTACCCGTCCTGCCGTTGGGTTCACCTTAAATTACCCACAATGCCACAGCAGGGACACACACACACGCGTCACAGCTATATACGTGTGTATATGAACGCCTTAAAATCTGTTCATTTGTTTTTTTTGTCTCTCTTCCCTTTCGCTCCTGATTTTTAATTATTTTTTTCCATTTAGGTTTCAGTTTTTGAGAACAAAGTTGCGTCTCTTCCTGTCTCTGTCTGTCTGTCTCTGTGTCCTGTCTGTCCTTGTCTGTGTGCCCTGTTTCCGTGTCATGTCCTGTATATGTCCAGCTGTATCCGTTGTGTGTGTGTCATGTATCCGTGTGTCCCTGTTGTGTGTCGTGTTGTTTCTCCCTGTGTGTGTGTGTGTCTTTGGTGTGTGTGTGTGTCTCTGTGTTGTGGTGTGTTCAGTGCTGTTCTTTGTATGTCTGTCTGTCTGTCTGTCTGTCTGTCTGTCTTGTGTCTGTGTTGTTGTCAATGTGTGTGTTGGTGTCTTTGTGTGTGTCTGTCTGTCTGTGTGTGTGTGTGTGTGTCTGTGTTGGTGTCAATGTGTCTGTGTGTGTGTGTGTGTGTGTCTCTCTCTGTGTTGGTGTCTGTGTGTGTGTCTCTCTCTCTGTGTTGGTGTCTGTGTGTGTGTGTGTGTGTGTGTGTGTCTTTGTTGGTGTCTTTGTGTGTGTCTGTCTGTGTGTGTGTCTGTGTTGGTGTGTGTGTGTGTTCCTCTGTGTTGGTGTCTTTTGTGTGTGTCTGTGTGTGTCTGTGTGTGTCAATGTGTGTGGTCAATGTGTGTGTCTGCTGTGTTTTGATGTCTTTGTGTGGTTTGTGTCTCTGTGTGTCGTTCGGTCTGTCTGTCTCTGTTTTGATGTTTGTGTGTGTGTGTATGTCTCTCTCTGTGTTGGTGTCTTTGTGTGTGTCTGTGTGTGTCTGTGTGTGTGTCAATGTGTGTGTCAATGTGTGTGTCTGTGTGTCTCTGTTTTGATGTCTTTGTGTGTGTTTGTGTCTCTGTGTGTCTCTGTTTTGGTGTCTGTCTGTCTCTGTTTTGATGTCTTTGTGTGTGTGTGTGTCTCTCTCTGTTTTGGTGTCTCTGTGTGTCTCTGTTTTGGTGTCTGTGTGTCTCTGTTTTGATGTGTGTGTGTGTGTGTGTGTGTGTGGGGGTGTCTCTCTGTTTTGGTGTCTGTGTGTCTCCTGTTTTGATGTCTTTGTGTGTGTGTGTGTGTGTGTGTGTGTCTCTCTCTGTTTTGGTGTCTGTGTGTCTCTGTTTTGATGTCTCTTGTGTGTGTGTGTGTGTGTGTCTCTCTGTGTGTGTGTGTGTGTGTGTGTGTGTGTGCGGGCTTGTGCGTGCGTATGCATGTGTGTGTGTGTGTGTCTCTGTTTTGGTGTCAGTGTGTGTGTGTGTGTGTGTGTCTTTGTTGGTGTCTTTGTGTGTGTCTGTCTGTATGTGTGTCTCTCTGTTTTTGTGTGTGTGTGTCTCTGTGTTGGTGTCAATGTGTGTGTGTTTGTGTCTCTCTGTGTGTGTATGTTTGTGTCTCTGTGTGTGTGTGTGTCTCTCTATGTGTGTGTGTTTGTGTCTCTGTGTGTGTGGTGGTAAGGCAGGTAGGAAACCCATGAGGTTCTCAGGTTATCATTATGTGTGTGTGTTCATGCATGTGTCTCTCTATAGTGGTGGTGGGTGGGGTCATATGCGGTAAGTTCTGTAAGTGTCTTGTGTGTGTGTGTGTGTAAAGCCTGCTGTGTCTGGTTGTTGGTGTCTATGTGGTGTTGTGTCTTGAGCCCGTGTGTGTGTGTGTGTGTGTGTGGTAAAGGGGTAAGGCAGGTGGTGTCTCGTGTCGCAGTCTCTGTAAGTATTGGTGTCTTTGTGTGTGTGTGTAAGTATGGTGAGGGGGGGGGAGGGGGGGGGGGGGGGGGGGTGAGGGGCACGGCATGGGACCAGGACACAGAAAGGAGAAAAGGGAGGAAGAACCCCAAAAGGGCACACAGCTAAAAAAAACACAAAAAAACAAAACAAAAGAAAAAATGAAAGCACTACATAAGGACCAAAACACATCACAAACAGCAAAAGAAGGAAAAAACCAAACTTGTGTTGTGTGTGTGTGTGTCTTGTGTGTGTGTGTGTGTGTGTGTTCACTGTGTGTGTCTGTGTGTGGTTTGTGTGTCTCTGTGTGTGTCTCCTGTGTGTGTGTGTGTGTGTTTCTCTGTGTGTGTGTGTGTGTGTGTTGTTTGTCACTGTGTCTCTGTGTGTCCTGTGTGTTGTGTGTGTGTGTCTCTGTGTGTGTGTGTGTGTGTTGTGTTTGTCGTGTGTCTCTGTGTGTGTCTTCTGTGTGTGTGTGTGTGTGTTGTACTGTGTGCGTGTGTGTGTGTTGTTTGTTTGTGTGTTCTGTGTTTGTTGTGTGTGTGTGTGTGTGTGTTGTGTGGTGTGTGTGTGTGTGTGTGTGTTGTGTGTGTGTGTGTGTTGTGTGTGTCTCTGTGTGTGTGTGTGTGTGTGTGTTTTTTATGTCTCTGTGTGTGTGTGTGTTTTTTATGTCTCTGTGTGTGTGTGTGTGTGTTTGTGTTTGTCTCTGTGTGTGTTTTTATGTCTGTGTGTGTGTGTGTGTTTTTATGTCTCTCTGTGTGTGTGTGTGTTTTTATGTCTGTGTGTGTGTGTGTGTGTTTTTATGTCTCTGTGTGTGTGTGTGTGTGTTTGTCTCTGTGTGTGTGCGTTAATTGGATTCCCAGCACAGCTAGAGGAGGTTTTTAAAACAGCATTTAAAGCTTTTATGTTGAAAATAAAAAAACCCAACCATTTACAGGAGATTTTTTTTCCCTCTTTGTTTTTTGTTTTCTGTCTTCATCAGAGGAGAAGCGATGAGAAGCAGAGCGGCGTGCACGTGCGTCGTTATATTTCGGGACAAATGAGCCCCCATTGATCCGAGGTGCGAATAAGGCTCCCTAAGGTTTTCCTCTGAAGGTTTTTCTTTCATCGATCTGGTTGAACTCGCAGGTCATCGGAGGGAGCTCAGAGCTCTTAAAGCTTCTTCTTCCATGTTCGCTTCTTCGTTTTTGCACTTCGTTGTTTGTGTCACGGAGCGAGCGGCCGACTGCGCTTCAGTTACCTGTGTCGGTTCAGACTCTGTTTTTATACGCTGAGTGTGTTTTTTTTGTACAGTTTTTACAGTCTGTTTAAAGAGTGACTCACTCTTTTCAACCTGGACCCAATGTTGCTATGTTTTTGTGTCTTAAGTGACCGATGGGAACAACGAGCTTTCACATCGGTCCAGTTATTAACCCTCTTGTCAAGTTTCTATATCAGAAATGTGGGTTTCTTTCAACAAAATTGCCCCGAAACCACATGGATGGGCTCTTCGCAATTAAAATGTTTACGTCAAACGTCAAAAAATGTTGACTAAAATGACATAAAAGCGCCAAAAAACGCTGAAAAAAAGCCGACTAAAGGGCATTGGAGGCCTAGAAAACAGCAGAATTAAGCTTTAAAAAAAAGCATCAAACAAGGCACTAACATTGTTTTGAAAAGCAACAAAAGCAAAGCGTCAAAAATGTTGAGAAAAGCATCGAAAAACGTGTCGAAAAAGGGTGAAAAATAGTGTTGATTTTCAGTGTCCGGGAGGACAACACAAGGGTTAAGCGAGATGGTGAAACGAGCTACAATGTTAAGCTAATAGGACAGTTGCGCAGCTCGTATTTACGTCCACTAAAAGTTGTGTTTTTGCCGCTGACAGACTCAGATTGTTACTTTAAGTGTCTGACAACATTATGGATAAAGGATTTCTAAGGAGGTTGAGCTTTCTGTTAAAGAGTAAGATCCTTTTCGCTAAACTCCACCAGACTCCATGTAAATAATCAGTGATTTTAGCATCGTGAAATACACTTCATTCAAAGTCGACAGAAACCAAATCAAACTATGAAAATACCTTTTGGGTCGTCTTTCCACTTGTCCCAACCATCACAACTCTATTTTTGGTTGAAATAAACACATAGTTTACTGATTTACATGTGAAAATACGTTTGCTCTATACACGCTAAAAGTATTGTTTTTTTAAATGGAGTCTGGTGGGTTTAGCTGGGTCGACTTTAGAGCAGTTTCTGGTTAAACAGAAAGGTCTTAAAGAGGTTATAAAGGTCTATCTCTGTAGGGATCCTTTCCATAATGCTGTCAGACACTTAGAACAATAATCTGAGTCTGTCAGCGCCAAAAACACAACTTTTAGTGGACGCTAACTAATTTGACCTGTTCCCACAACTTCTATATCAGAAGTATGGGTTTCTTCTGCACCAAATTACTCAAAAATGTAAGCACAATTGAATGTACTTGATTACTACTTTCATTGAATTGTTGGGTATTCAATTTTATAGCTTTTGAAAAAATTGAAATGTATTCAAAACCCTGACTAAACTTTGACATCCACACGTCTGTGATTCTCCACCAACATACATTACATTCCTCTAATATTAGTCAAAATCATTCATAAATCATGTCAAAGTTAGGTATAATCTCCTACAAATGAGATTTATTGACAATGAATTTCAAACATTACATTGTAAAACAAGTGGTAATAAGTTAGTGTTAGTGAAAAATAGTATTGAAAACGTGGAAAAAAGTGCGGACAAAAAAAGTGCGAAAAACGTTGAAAATAGTGCAAAAGATGTTGAAAAAAGTGAGAAGAAAATGTTGAAAAAAGTGAGAAGAAAATGTTGAAAAAAGTGAGAAAAATGTTGAAAAACGTTTAAAAATAGTGCAAAAGATGTTGAAAAAAGCGAGAAAAATTTTGAAAAACGTTGAAAAATAGTGCAAAAGATGTTGGAAAAAGTGAGAAAGATTGAATTAATTTTGACCGTATTTTTTTAAAAAATATTTTTGGTACATTTTCTGACGTTTTCGTCACTTTTTTCACGTTTTTCACTATTTTTGTCACTTTTTTCACTATTTTCGTCACTTTCTTCACTATTTTTGTCACTTTTTTCACTATTTTTGTCACTTTTTTCAACGTTTTTGTCACTTTTTTCCCCACATTTGCGCTGCTATTTCGTGTCAACACAAGGCTTAATACCGGACATGAAAGGTTGTTGTTCCCATCAGTCACTTAACACACAAATAACATCCCGAAAATATGGTCCAGGTTGAAAAGAAAAAACACGCTAGCAGTTACCCTTTAAAGTTGTGTACAGACAGTGTTTGTTTTCAGGCTGATTTTAATAGAAAGTGTGTAAAAAGTTGTGTTTAGTGAACTCCTCGGTACGTCTTTCAGATTCTTGGTATCAGAGGAGAAGTTTACGTGTCTTTTGGGAAAGAAAATACATTTTTTTTTTGTTTGTCGAGTAACTTTTGAGACTTCAAAAAGTGAGATATATAAATATATATATGTAGAAATTTTGTCCCCGACTCAAATCTAAACCACATTGTTGTTTTTTCTTTTAATCTGTTATTAATTTAAATTTATAATCGGTTTGCAGTCGCAAATTAATCCTAAAATCTACCAATAAAAAAAAAAAAGGCTTATTTATTTAAACAGAACTAAACCTTTAATCAAATCCATAACAATCAGGAAAATATGTGAAATTAGTGTAAATACATGTCTCCCCTATTTATTTATTTCAATAACATTTCCAAATGTGTCACACTGCCCACTTTAAATGACAACGAAAAGAATGAAGAGTTTGATTCATAAAATTACAACTCAGCCTTTTGTGATTTAAAATTGCAGATTTATTTTTTTAATTTTTAATTTTCTGTTGTTTAAAAAAAGAAAGTGATGAAATTTGAGGTTGAGCCATGTTTTCATATGAAAGGACATTACAGTGTTCTGAAATAAATGTCTATTGTTATGAAATGTTTGGTTATTGTGTGTAACAATTGTGTTTAAAGTGTGTAACGGTAGATTGTAGGGTTCTGAAGTCTCTTTTATATAGACCTTAGTGGTCCCCTAATACTGTATCTGAAGTCTCTTTTATATAGACCTTAGTGGTCCCCTAATACTGTATCTGAAGTCTCTTTTATATAGACCTTAGTGGTCCCCTAATACTGTATCTGAAGTCTCTTTTATATAGACCTTAGTGGTCCCCTAATACTGTATCTGAAGTCTCTTTTATATAGACCTTAGTGGTCCCCTAATACTGTATCTGAAGTCTCTTTTATATAGACCTTAGTGGTCCCCTAATACTGTATCTGAAGTCTCTTTTATATAGACCTTAGTGGTCCCCTAATACTGTATCTGAAGTCTCTTTTATATAGACCTTAGTGGTCCCCTAATACTGTATCTGAAGTCTCTTTTATATAGACCTTAGTGGTCCCCTAATACTGTATCTGAAGTCTCTTTTATATAGACCTTAGTGGTCCTCTAATACTGTATCTGAAGTCTCTTTTATATAGACCTTAGTGGTCCTCTAATACTGTAACTGAAGTCTCTTATATAGACCTTAGTGGTCCCCTAATACTGTATCTGAAGTCTCTTTTATATAGGCCTTAGTGGTCCCCTAATACTGTATCTGAAGTCTCTTTTATATAGACCTTAGTGGTCCCCTAATACTGTATCTGAAGTCTCTTTTATATAGACCTTAATGGTCCCCTAATACTGTATCTGAAGTCTCTTTTATATAGACCTTAATGGTCCCCTAATACTGTATCTGAAGTCTCTTTTATATAGACCTTAGTGGTCCCCTAATACTGTATCTGAAGTCTCTTTTATATAGACCTTAATGGTCCCCTAATACTGTATCTGAAGTCTCTTTTATATAGACCTTAATGGTCCCCTAATACTGTATCTGAAGTCTCTTTTATATAGGCCTTAGTGGTCCCCTAATACTGTATCTGAAGTCTCTTTTATATAGACCTTAGTGGTCCCCTAATACTGTATCTGAAGTCTCTTTTATATAGACCTTAGTGGTCCCCTAATACTGTATCTGAAGTCTCTTTTATATAGGCCTTAGTGGTCCCCTAATACTGTATCTGAAGTCTCTTTTATATAGACCTTAGTGGTCCCCTAATACTGTATCTGAAGTCTCTTTTATATAGACCTTAGTGGTCCTCTAATACTGTATCTGAAGTCTCTTTTATATAGACCTTAGTGGTCCTCTAATACTGTATCTGAAGTCTCTTTTATATAGACCTTAGTGGTCCCCTAATACTGTATCTGAAGTCTCTTTTATATAGACCTTAGTGGTCCCCTAATACTGTATCTGAAGTCTCTTTTATATAGACCTTAGTGGTCCCCTAATACTGTATCTGAAGTCTCTTTTATATAGGCCTTAGTGGTCCCCTAATACTGTATCTGAAGTCTCTTTTATATAGACCTTAGTGGTCCCCTAATACTGTATCTGAAGTCTCTTTTATATAGACCTTAGTGGTCCCCTAATACTGTATCTGAAGTCTCTTTTATAGAGACCTTAGTGGTCCCCTAATACTGTATCTGAAGTCTCTTATATAGACCTTAGTGGTCCCCTAATACTGTATCCCTTAATCGGTTCCCTCCACGCGGATCACCGTATCTGGCGTTCCTCCGTTCATATCCGACGAGTTGTTGGGGAATCAACTTCAGAGGTTTTGGAAAGTTTGCGAGTGGATTTTTAAACGGTGACTTTAGGATGCAAGGATCCCAAAACTGCGCCATGTGTGCAGTCTCTGAGGCGGCAGGTGTTCATGTTCCTGGACTCGCCCACACACAGACGCTGGAGGAGTCCTTCAGAGTGAAGCGTGGTCACGGCTCTTATATGGTGTATGCAAGCTCTGGACCGTTGAAATCTTTTGAGTGTGGAGAGGTGGGACACAAGCGCTTTGCATGTCCACACGGAGCGTGTAGGTGCTAAAGCGCAGTCGCAGTCAGGGAGTACTGGGGAAGTAGCTTCCACAAGTATCACCAGAGATCCCACTGCATGGGATCACCTCTGGTGGACAGGGTGGAGGCCTGTTCAGCAGTCAGGCATCATGTGCTGGTGAAGACATTTGAGTTTGATTCTGAGTCTGATACTGTGTCTATTGGAGAAATTAATCTGAGCACAGATCTGTATTCATTAGAGGAAATAGATCGTTTTCTGAATGAAACGTTTTGTTAGGGTGAGGTGTGGACCCAAGAGCGAACACAGACTAGATGGTTGGGAGTTAAGTAAGTAAAGTAAGTAAAAATGTATTTGTATAGCACCTTTCACAGATAAAAATCACAAAGTGCTTCACAATGAAATGCAATTCAACACAAGAAGTCACAATACGAGCACATTGAAATACAAATAGAAAATATAACAAACAACCATAAAAAACCCATCGACTAAGTAAAAGCCTGCTTGAACAGCAGAGTCTTCAGCTGCTTTTTAAAAGATTCGACAGAATCCACACAACGTAGCGAGAGAGGCAAGTCGTTCCACAGCCTAGGAGCCACTGCTTGGAATGACCGATCCCCTCTAGTTTTAAAATTAGTGCGGGGAAACACTAATAGCTAATAACAACAGTTCTTTAATAAATATGGAAAGAAGAGCATCGAAAAGGGAGCATTAGAAGCATCAAATACGCGTCAAAGAAAGCGTTTAATAAAGGGTCAAATTTCTAAATGTCTGTGTGCGTGCATGTGTGTGTCTGTGTGTGTGTCTCTGTGTATGTGTGTGTCTGTGCATGTGTGTGTGTATCTGTTTGTGTGTGTCGCTGTGTGTGTGTGTCTGTGTGTGTGTGTGTCTGGGTGTGTGTCTCTGTGTGTGTGTGCGTGCGTGTTTGTTTGTTTATGTGTGTGTGTGTGTGCGTACGTGCGTGTCTGTGTGTGTGTCTCTGTGTATGTGTGTGTCTGTGCATGTGTGTGTGTATCTGTTTGTGTGTGTCTCTGTGTATGTGTGTCTGGGTGTGTGTCTCTCTGTGTGTGTGTGCGTGCGTGTTTGTTTGTTTATGTGTGCGTGCGTGTTTGTTTGTTTATGTGTGTGTGTGTGTGCGTACGTGCGTGTCTGTGTGTCTCTGTGTATGTGTGTCTGTGTGCGTGCGTGTGTCTAAGTGTGTGTGTGTGTGTGTATGTGCTTGTGTGTGCATGTCTATGTGTGTGTGTGTGTGTGTCTGTGTGCGTGCTTGTGTGTTTGTGTATGTGTATGTGTCTGTGTGTGCGCTTGTGTGTTTGTGTATGTGTCTGTGTGTGCGTGTCTGTGTGTGTATGTGTATCTGTAAGTAAGTTCAGCCGAACAGACATCTTGTAAATCCACGTAGGAAGATGGTGACCCAAATGGAGTGGAGGGGTGGAGATAGGCACGGCAGGCTCGAAAACACACAGGGCTGGAAGCGAAGAGTAGGTAGACCTTCAGCGTCTGCACATCGATTGACGACAGTGTTAATTAAAAGATAAACACTGAGATAGCAACAAAGTTAACTAGAGACTAGCGAGATGGACCGAGAGTAGTTACCGCTTGACGGACTGAAACGAACTGGCGCTGGCTGCCTGGCTTGATTAGTGAATTGGCTGCAGCTGCGCTGGAGAGCCAGGTGCCCTGATGGAAAGACCACGCCTGCACACACTCACTCCACACACACGACCAAAAAAGGAAAACGGCAGCCTGAGTCGTGGCCAGGCCGTGAGACTTTTAAAAGATCTGTGAAAGTGACCGATTACTTCAAAGACACAGAAAAGTGTATCAAGTCTGTTGCTGTGCTGAAGAGACTAGTTGGTTTTGACCCGTTGGATAAAAAGAAACGCTATCGCAAATAGGTTATGCTCTCATAAAACGATGGATTGTAAGTAGTGTAAGTTCACCAGAAGTTTATGAACACTTGCCTGCTGGCTTCTGCTCTCTGTTGCTGCTGCTGCTACCTGCAGTTAGACGAGTGCTTAGGGGCCGTCTACAAATTACAACACCGAAAAGAGATGCAACAAAAATATTTATTAATTTAATGATTAAATAAGGTAATGTCTCCAAACTTACCTCAATTATTACTTGTCTCCTGCTAGTTATACTACAGCACTTACTTTAAAAAAAAAGTTAAATTAATAAATATTTTTGTTGCATCTCTTTTCGGTGTTGTAATTTGTAGACGATCCCTAAGCACTCGTCTTACAGCAGCAACAACAACAGCAGAGAGCAGGCAAGTGTTATTTACATAAACTTCTGGTGTACTTACAAACTTTACAATCCATCGTTTTATGAGTGCATAACCTATATGTACTAGTGTAGACGTTTGGTATCATTTCGGGCATTATTAGTGGGGTAACTTACAAGATACAAACATGGATCCATTAGCCCCTGCGCTAAGCTATTCAGCGGCTAACGCTACTCTACGCTAACTCTCCCAATGTTAGACCCAGGTGAAAAAAGCTTCTGGGGGGCGGTGTTTGGCTCGAGGTCATGGTGCAAAGGACCCTAGGGTGAAATTACTCCGAACCATCACTTTAAGAAAGGAAAAAGGACGTAGAACCTCAAAAAGAAAAAGGACTTCCAATGATCATGACGCTTAAACTTTTTGTCCTCTGTTCTCTGCTCGTCTCATCAGGTCTGTTTCTTTTTTTCTGACTTTTCTACGAGGAGCCTAAAAATAGGATCTCTTAATATCAATGGTGGGAGAGACGGGCAAAAGAGGGCTTTAATGTCTGAGGTTTCTAGTCAGAAAAGGATTGATGTGCTTGTGCTGTTTTTGCAGGAGACACATTCTGATCCAGCAGTAGAGACCGATTGGGGTTTATGGTGGGAGGGTCCCTATGCTCTTAGCCATGGCGCTAATGTTAGCGCAGGGGTTGCTGTCCTGTTTAAGGCAGCAGCAGCGAATGCAACCATCATATCCTCCACCCAAGTGGTACAGGGACGCCTGCTGGTGGTCAGGGCAGAGATAGAGAGCTCTGTGTTGTGCTTTGTTAATGTATACGCCCCTAATCAGGGAGCAGAAAGAGCGATATTTTGAATTAAATAAGTAGCATCAGGATCAGCTGATTGTTGGTGGCGATTTTAACTGTACTCCTGATTTCACTGTGGACAGGATAGGAGAGGAACCTCACCCACATTCAGCTCAGAGTCTGAATGGCACCATTAAGCAGCTGGATTTGGTGGACACATGGAGGGTGAAACATCCACAGTCCCGACAGTACACTTGGGTGAGGGTCATTAACAATAGGGTGAGTGCAGCCAGCCTCGACAGCATTTATATTTCACTAAACCTTAGCTCTAGACTGGTCCACAGTTGGCTTCACGGATCATCACTTTGTTTTTATAGTTTTGATTGTCTCGCCAGGTGAGAGGAGTAAGTCCTGCTGGCATTTTAATAAAAAAACTTTTACAAGACAGCAAAGTTCTGTGTAACTTTTGAGCACTTTTGGAGAGTGCTGGAAAAATAAAAAAAAAAAGCAGATTTTAAGTCTTTGACGCAGTGGTGGGACGTTGGCAAGGCACAAGTTCGTTTTTTTTTTTGTCAACAGTACCCCTCCCGTTCCACTGCTAAGATCAATGCAGAGGTCATGAAACTTGAAGCCAGCATCAGCAGCATTGAGGAGGGTTTAAATAGGGACTCTGACCCTTCTTTAGGGCAGGTGTTGAAAAAGAAAAAAACTGGAATTGCAGCTCTTTCCTGAATGAGAGAGTGAAGGGAGCCCTTGTCAGGCGTCGTTTCCTCCAGTTAAAGGACGTGGATGCCCCAAGCTCCTTCTTTTTTTAATCCGGAGAGATCTGCGGCTCAGAGGGAGCAAATGACCTGCCTTCAGCTTCCAGGAGGTAGAGTAACCACCAGTCCAAACCAGTAATCAGATTTAAGTTACTTATCCAAGTCACTGCGCGTTACTATTTCTCATTTTCATTACTATTTGACAGTTCACGTGTTCCACGCAGCGATACAGTCGCTATTTTGAGTTTGTGTCGGCTAAAGACGGCAGTATTAAGGTCCGTTGTACACTCTGTGCTGGAGGCGACAAAGTGCTATCTAGCTATAAAAACACTACGTCACATCTGAAGAACCATTTCGCAGCGCTGCAGTCAAACTTACAGAGCGAGTCCCAGCAGGTGCGGCGAAGCAGAGAGCAGGAGGAGGCCCCCCCCACCACCCGAACAACAAAAGCTGGACTTTGGTGCAAAACCAGTAAGTGGGGGAGAGTTGAAGAAGCTGGTCTGGCAGTATGTTGTAGGGGAAATGCTGCCCTTAAACACGGTTGACTCGCTCTCTTTCGTGCCATAATAAACCAGATAGAATAGAATAAATCTTTATTGTCCACCGGGGTGGAAATTTTCCTTTGGCTCACCAGACGTACAAAAAATAAACATACAAACATGTCAAACATAGTAAATTGAATATATAAAAGAAGAAAAAAAAAAGATATATATATATAAATATGCTTAAAATCATTGGGATCATTAGGATAGCAGCTCATATTGATGTTATCACTTGGTTTGGTTGATGATACTGATGGCATTTGGATAAATAAAGGATTTTTTAAAAACACTTTTTGCCAGAGGCACTCTGAAACGCCTCCCAGACTTCAGGAGCTCAAACTGGCTCGATAGAGGGTGTGTACTATCTGCAGTGATCTTCCTAGCTTTCTTCCTCATTCTGTCAGTGTATATTTGGGTCAGATGTTTTTGGGGTTTTCCCACTATTTTGCTAGCCATTGACACTATCCTATTAATCCTGACTACTGGCAGCGCCGAGCTGCCTCACAGTAAACCGGTTGTCATGGTTATGTTGAGGCCGTGGGGGTGTTGTCGGCAGCTGCTGCATGTAACTAATAAAGTAACTTGTAATCTAACTTCGTTACTTTTAAAATCAAGTAATCTGTAAAGTAACTATAAGTTACTTTTTCAAAGTAACTGTGGCAACACTGGTCCTGGGGAGATGAGGAGCCATGCCATGGTGTTCTATGCTGACCTCTTTGGGGCCCAGCCGTGCAGCATGCAGAGTCGTGAGGAGCTGCTGGAGGGTCTTTCCTCAGCTCAGTCCGGACGAGAAAGCTGCGTTGGACTGCGAGCTAACTCAGGAGGAGCTGAAAGCTGCAGTCAACCAGATGGCTACAGGAAAGGCCCCGGGGATAGATGGTCTCTCCACTGATTTTTATAAACAGTTCTGGACTACCATTGGACCAGACCTTCATGAGGTTTTTATGGAGGGGAGTAGAATAGGATTTCTTCCTGTTTCTTGTCAGCGAGCAGCGTTGTCATTGCTGCCTAAAAAAAAGGTGATCTGGCGTCACTTAAAGTGCCCATATTATGAAAGAATCACTTTTTTTCTGGTGATTTGGGGTGTTCTTTTGTGTCTCTGGTGCTTCCACACACATACACACTTTGATAAAATCCATCCATGCTGTTTTGAGTGAGATACGGTTTCTGAATGTGTCCTGCTTTCAGTCTCCTGGTGAGCTGTTCAAAATCGGCCTCGGACTGTGACGTCACAGTCCGAAATGAGCTGGCTAACCACAACCGTTAGCTCGTAGCGTCAGCGTTAGCCGGCTAACGCTGACGCTAGCATGCTACGTCGTTCTCAATAGCAAAGCACTGCTACAACACACACAAGTTCACCATAATCTCCAGAAGAACTACTTCCATGTGCGCCCTGGTTTAGAAGAAGTCTCCCAGCTGATCCTGCCTTGTAACTGACCAAAGTTGGAGAAACAGCCTTTCTTTTACTGTCTCTAGAGTTAGCTAGCTGACATGCTCTACATCTGAGCTACTGAGCATGTGCGAGTGCAATCAAAGATAGTACAGAAGAAGAAGAAGAAAAGAGGTCTCACTCTGTAGCTAAAACAGAAACCAGGTGAAAAGAGGATCTGCAGCAGTGAGAGAGAGCTGTGCAGTACAACAACAATATGGTGTTTTTTGAAAATTAAACCATGTAAACCTATTCTGGTACAACCTTAAAATACAGTTATGAACCTGAAAATGAGCAGAATATGGGCGCTTTAAGAACTGGCGCCCAGTTTCCCTCCTCTGTACGGATTATAAGGTACTTTCCAGAGCATTATCAAACCGGTTGAAGGTTGTCCTGGAACTACCTATACACTCGGACCAAACCTATTGTGTTCCAGATAGATCGATCATGGACAATATTTTCTGTGTTCGGGACCTTCTCGACGTGTGTAAAGTGTATGATCTTGATGTTGGTATTGTCTCTTTGGACCAGGAAAAAGCTTTCGATAAGGTGGATCACTCTTATTTGTTTTCTGCACTTAAAGCTTTTGGTTTTGGTGATGGGTTTCTGTCTTGGGTTGGTTTGTTGTACAATGGTGCACAGTGTTTGGTGAAGACGGGGGCTGGGCTGAGTCGGCCCGTTCCTGTGCAGAGGGGGATAAGACAGGGTTGCCCTATTTCGGGACAGCTATATACCTTAGCAATCGAACCTCTACTGTGCAGGGTGAGGGCTCGACTTAGTGGTCTTCTCCTGCCGGGTCCCTGGGCGTTGAGCGTCCTATTGTTGTTTCCAGCCTATGCAGATGATGTCAATATTTTTGTCTGCAGCCAGAAAGATGTTCAGTGTTTGCAGGATGCTCTATCCCTGTATGAGAGGGCCACATCTGCACGGGTGAACTGGGCTAAAGTGAGGCCTTGTTAGTAGGGCAGTGGAGAGGTAAAGCCGTGCCCAGTCTGCCAGGGGGACTTGAGTGGGGAAGGAAGGGTTGAAGGTTTTGGGAGTTTTTTGGGATCTGAGGGTTTTGTTAAAAAGGAACTGGGAGGGAGTGAAGGAGAAGGTGTGCGCTTCGGTTGTCTAGATGGACATGGTTGCCACCCCAGCTGTCGAATAGGGGAAGAGTTCTGGTTGCCAATAATTTGGTTGCCTCGACCCTTTGGCATAAGCTTATTGCCATCGTGCACCAAGAGGCCTGATGGAGGACGTTCAGAGAACCATCGTGGATTTCTTCTGGTCGGGCGACACTGGGTTCGGGCATCAGTTTTATATTTGCCTGTAGCTGAAGGGGGCAGGGGCTGGTGGATATTCAATCAAGAATTGCCTCCTTTAGACTTCAGACTGCTCAAAAACTATTGTACAAGTGTGGCCCCAGCTGGCTGACACAGCCCGACTGCTGCTGAGGAGAGCTGGGCGTCTGGGGATACGATAAGCAGCTTTTCCTCTTAAAGTGCCCATATTATGAACAAAACACTTTTTCTGGTGATTTGGGGTGTTCTTTTGTGTCTCTGGTGCTTCCACACACATACAAACTTTGAAAAAATCCATCCATGCTGTTTTGAGTGAGATACCGGTTTCTGAATGTGTCCTGCCTTCAGTCTCCTGGTGAGCTGTTCGTGATCGGGCCCGAATGTGACGTCACAGTCCGGAAATGAGCTGGCTAACTAACAAACCAATTAGCTCGTAGCATGCTACGTTGTTCTCAATAGCAAAGCACTGCTACAACACACACAAGTTCACCATAATCTCCAAAGAAACTACTACCATGTGCTCCCCCTGGTTTTGAAGAAGTCTCCCAGCTGATCCTGCCTTGTAACTGACCAAAGTTGGAGAAACAGGCTTTCTTTTACGGTCTCTAGAGTTAGCTAGCTGACATGCTCTACATCTGAGCTACTGAGCATAAAGGGAAAGTGCAATCAAAGATAGTACAGAAGAAGAAGAAGAAAAGAGGTCTCACTCTGTATCTAAAACAGAAACCAGGTGAAAAGAGGATCTGCAGCAGTGAGAGAGAGCTGTGCAGTACAACAAAAATATGGTTTTTTTGAAAATTAAACCATGTAAACCTATTCTGGTACAACCTTAAAATACAGTTATGAACCTGAAAATGAGCAGAATATGGACGCTTTAAGAACTGAGAGGATGTGGACCTTAATGGGTTGACATCGTTCCACGACTCTGTGCTGCAGGCGCGGCAGGTACTCCAATATTCGTCGGGATGTAAAAGAAACTCCAGGAATGTTTTTTCCAACAACTTCCCGAGGACTCGAACACTGCAGTCGGCCAGCCTGAGGGCCGGGTCTCCGAGAGGCTGGGTACCAAATTGGGTCACCTGATGAAGATGACTGCCATCTCCGTTGAAGTGCTGAGAGTGAGGAGCAACGTCACCTCCAGTAGGCTGATCGACAGGGTGGTGGAAAGAAGTTTGTGCTGCCCTGGGAGACCTCCTCAGCGAACTCTGGTGAAGAATCGGTCGCTGTGTGAGCAGTGGAGTGAGGGATGGGAGGACAGTTTCCCCTCTCTGACCATCACCCCATCTGTGGGGATGGCAGGAGGAGGCAGGCCTGCTACTGTCTTTTTCTCAACTCCTCAATTGGGCAAGTTTCAAGATGCAGGGAAGAAAGAGTTATATTATACCTGCATAAAGGTCCTGGACATGCGGTTTTGGCTGAGCTGAAGGAGTCGAGGTGGACAGAGTTTTTGGTCCGGAGGTTTCCCCGAAAAGCCAGTTGGCCTTTCCTGTACAAGCTGCCCGTTGAAAAGCGGGCAGGCGAACCTCCAGTGGAGGATTATGCATGTTGCTATAGCTACGAACAGATACAGAGCACATCGATCCGAGCTAGGGGAGGGATGTATTTTTTGTCACGAGGTGGAAACTTTAGCACATTTGTTTGTTTGTACGATGTCCCTCGGTTGGCAGATCTGTTGGGTGTTCTAAAAGGTGGGTTCAAGGTATTTGGAGAGGTTTTTCTTTGGACTTCGTTCATTTTTGGTCCAAAATACACAAAGCAAAAAAGGACAGTTCACATTTTATTGAATTTTTTGTTTGCTACGGCAAAATTCGCCATCCTGGGAGCTGGAAGTGTGGAGCCAGTACCGGTGCTGGAAGGACTGGTCCAGGCCCGGTTGAGGGTGGAACATGCTTGCTACCAGATGGTGGTTTTAGTGGTTTGTGGGCTGTGAGGGGGAGTTATGCTCTGTGGGGAGGGCGGTAGTTGTGGTTATTTTTGATTTGGAAAAATAAGCACAAAGTTTGTGTTGATAGTATTTGGTTTAAATGTTTGTTTAGTTTTTGGTTTCTTTGTCTTTGTTTGTGTCTGTTGATTTGCTGTGACTGTGAATCTTATCTGGAAATGGTCCAATAAAGGGACTTTAAAAACTTCTCCTCCTCTCTCCCTCTTCCTCCTCCTCCTCTCTTTCTCTCCTCTTCCTCCTCTTCTAATTTTCTCTTCCTCCTCTCCTCTTCTCTTCCTCCTCTCCTCTTCTCCTTTTCTCCTCCTCCTCTCCTTTTCTCTTCCTCCTCTCTTCTCTTCCTCCTCTCCTCCTCTCCTCTCCTCTCCCTCTCTCTCTTCTCTTCTCTCTCTCTTTCTCTTCCTCTCCTCTCCTCTCTCTCTCCTCCTCTCTTCTCTTCTCTCCTCCTCTCTCTCCAGCTCTTTTCCTCCTCTCCTTTCTCCTTTTCTCCCCTCTCCTCTTCCTCTCTCCTCTTCTTCCTCCTCTCCTCTCCTCTCCTCTCCTTTCCGTTTCCGGTGAGTGTGAGTGGTGGTGGCGGAGGTGCGAGTGGCGCGGGTTTTCAAACTGTTTCTGTCCCTGTTTTTCGGATTTGACTGTGTCTTCAATCTGTCTTTTTGGTGCATGATCAGGTAAGTTTCTTAGACTTTTTTGTGGAGTGTCTGCTGAGGAATCGGGGTTTCGGTCGAGTGTCTTTTTTTCGGGAGGAATGGCGTCCTTTGAGACGCCACCTCCGAGTCTCCGGCAGGGCGTGAGGATAGCCCCCCCGGAGAGTAATGTTACTGTGGAGGAGGTGCTGTTGGCGGTTGGTGAACAGGTAGGCTATGACAATTTGTCTTTTGCATCCAGAATGAACAAAGCAGTGGTGGTGTTTCTGAAGGATGAGCAGCTGGTGCATCAGCTGATTGAGAGCGGTGTGTTTATCAGAGACAGCTTTGTGCAGGTTTCTCCTTTATCGGTTCCCTCCACGCGGATCACCGCATTCGTGTTCCTCCGTTCATATCCACGAAGTTGTTGGGGAATGAACTTCAGAGGTTTGGGAAGTTTGCAAGTGGATTTAAAACAGTGACTTTAGGATGTAAAGATCCCAAACCGCGCAATGTGCAGTCTCTGAGGCGGCAGGTGTTCATGTTCCTGGACTCGCCCACACAGATGCTAGAGGTGTCCTTCAGAGTGAAGCATGGTCACGGCTCTTATATGGTGTATGCAAGCTCTGGACAGTTGAAATGTTTTGAGTGTGGAGAGGTGGGACACAAGCGCTGCATGTCCACACAGACGGCAGGCGCTGAATGGCGCAGTGCGGGCGTCCAGAAATCCCCGGCCGCGGATAAAGCCGCGGAGGCTGGGCGGGCCGGGTCGATGATGTTGCGCTCGGGACGGGTCCGATGTAGCTGGAACAGCTGATGCTGGGGCGGTGCTGGCAGATCGCGGCGTTAGATGCAGCCTGCCGATGCTGTTGGGAGGAAGGTGATGAAGGTGATGTGGAGAAGCAGAGCCAGTCTGAGCAGCCAGCAGGTTCCACCGCCAGTAGAGAGTAATTCGAGTGTGTAGGTGCTAAAGCCAGTCACAGTCAGGGGATTACTGAGGAAGTAAGCTTTCCACAAGTATTACCAGAGATCCCATTGGGGATCACCTCTGCTGGACAGGGTGGAGGCCTGTTCACCAGTCAGGCATCATGTGCTAGTGAAGACATGGGAGTATGATTCAGAGTCTGATACTGTGTCTATTGGAGAAATTAATCTGAGCACAGATTTGTATTCATTAGAGGAAATAGATCGTTTTCTGAATGAAACTTTTAAAAGATCTGTGAAAGTGACTGATATAAAGACATTAAAATTTGTTGTTGCTGTGCTAAAAATTTTGTTTTACTTTTTAATAAAAGCTTTCGCCTCAAAAACACTTTACTTCTTTTTAAAAAAAAAGGAAAACTAAAAAAATAAAACTTAAAAAACTTTAATTTATTTTTTTTTATTTTTTTTTTTTCAACTTTTTTTTTTTTTTTTTTAGAGGAAAAAATTTATATATATTTCAAAGAGGAGAGAAGAAAGAAACATGGAAGTAGCCTAGACCAAAAAATGCTCCTTTTAAAAAAAAAGACAGGGATTAGGGCTTTGTGGAGAGGGCGCCTTATCTTTTTTTTTTTTTTTTTAATATTATTTATAGGGTTCTTTTTTTTTATATTTTATCATTTTTTTTTTTTTTTTTTACCATCTATATCCTCCCAATGGGGGAGCGACTGGTGGTAGAGCGAGATAGAGGGTCTGGTTTTATTTGTTAATATACATCTAATCGGAGCAGAAAGAGTGATATTTTTCACTCAGTTAAAAAATGAATTAAATAAGTACCGTCAGGATCAGCTGATTGTTGGTGGCATTTTAACTGTAATTCTGATTTCACGTGGACAGGATAGGCGAGGAACCTCACCCAAATTCAGCTCAGAGTCTGAATAGCACCATTAACCAGCTGGATTTGGTAGACACATGGAGGGGTGAAACATCCACAGTCCCGGCATTACACTTGGGTGAGGGTGATTAATAATAGGGTGAGTGCAGCCAGACTCGACAGGATTTATATTTCACTAAACCTTAGCTCTAGACTGGTCCACAGTAGAATAACCCCTGTTGGCTTCACGGATCATCACTTTGTTTTTATAGATTTGATTGTCTCGCCAGGTGAGAGGACTAAGTCCTACTGGCATTTTAATAACAAACTTTTACAAGACAGCAAGTTCTGTGTAACTTTTGAGCATTTTTGGAAGTGCTGGAAAAATAAAAAAGCAGATTTTAAGTCTTTGACGCAGTGGTGGGACGGGCAAGGCCCAAGTTCGGGTTTTTGTCAACAGTACACCTCCCATTCCACTGCTAAGATTAATGCAGAGGTCATGAAACTTGAAGCCAGCATCAGCAGTATTGAGGAGGTTTTAAATAGGGACTCTGACCCTTCTTTAGGGCAGGTGTTGAAAAAGAAAAAACTGGAATTGAGCTCTTTTCTGAATGAGAGAGTGAAGGGAGCCCTTATCAGGTGTCGTTTCCTCCAGTTAAAGGACATGGATGCCCCAAGCTCCTTCTTTTTTAATCTGGAAAGATCTGTGGCTCAGAGGAAGCAAATGACTTGCCTTCAGCTTCCAGGAGGTAGAGTAACTACCAGTCCGGGGGAGATGAGGAGCCAATGCGATGGTGTTCTATGCTGACCCTCTTTGGGGCCCAACAGTGCAGCATGCAGAGTCGTGAGGAGCTGCTGGAGGGTCTTCCTCAGCTCAGTCTGGACGAGAAAGCTGCTTTGGACTGCGAGCTAACTCTGGAGGAGCTGAAAGCTGCAGTCAACCAGATGGCTACAGGAAAGGCCCCGGGGATAGATGGTCTCTCCACAGATTTTTATAAACACTTCTGGAATACCATTGGACCAGACCTTCATGAGGTTTTTATTGAGGGGATTACAACAGGTTTTCTTCCTGTTTCTTGTCAGCGAGCAGTGTTGTCATTGCTGCCCAAAAAAGGTGATCTGGCGCCATTTTAAGAACTGGCTTCAGTTTCCCTCCTCTGTACGGATTATAAGGTACTTTCCAGAGCATTATCAAACCGGTTGAAGGTTGTCCTGAACTAATTATACACTCGACCAAACCTATTGTGTTCCAGATAGATCGATCATGGACAATATTTTCTGTGTTCGACCTTCTCGATGTGTAAAGTGTATGATCTTGATGTTGGTATTGTCTCTTTGGACCAGGAAAAAGCTTTCGATAAGGTGGATCACTCTTATTTGTTTTCTGCACTTAAAGCTTTTGGTTTTGGTGATGGGTTTCTGTCTTGGGTTGGTTTGTTGTACAATGGTGCACAGTGTTTGGTGAAGACGGGGGCTGGGCTGAGTCGGCCCGTTCCTGTGCAGAGGGGGATAAGACAGGGTTGCCCTATTTCGGGACAGCTATATACCTTAGCAATCGAACCTCTACTGTGCAGGGTGAGGGCTCGACTTAGTGGTCTTCTCCTGCCTGGGTCCTTGAGCGTTGAGCGTCCTATTGTTGTTTCAGCCTATGCAGATGATGTCAATATTTTTGTCTGCAGCCAGAAAGATGTTCAGTGTTTACAGGATGCTCTATCCCTGTATGAGAGGGCCACATCTGCACGGGTGAACTGGGCTAAGAGTGAGGCCTTGTTAGTAGGGCAGTGGAGAGGTAAAGCCGTGCCCAGTCTGCCAGGGGGACTTGAGTGGGGGAAGGAAGGGTTGAAGGTTTTGGGAGTGTTTTTGGGATCTGAGGGTTTTGTTAAAAAGAACTGGGAGGGAGTGAAGGAGAAGGTGGCCGGTTGTCTAGATGGACATGGTTGCTACCCCAGCTGTCGAATAGGGGAAGAGTTCTGGTTGCCAATAATTTGGTTGCCTCGACCCTTTGGCATAAGCTTATTGCCATCGTGCCACCAAGAGGCCTGATGGAGGACGTTCAGAGAACCATCGTGGATTTCTTCTGGTCGGGGCGACACTGGGTTCGGGCATCAGTTTTATATTTGCCTGTAGCTGAAGGGGGGCAGGGGCTGGTGGATATTCAATCAAGAATTGCCTCCTTTAGACTTCAGACTGCTCAAAAACTATTGTACAAGTGTGGCCCCAGCTGGTTGGACACAGCCCGACTGCTGCTGAGGAGAGCTGGGCGTCTGGGATACGATAAGCAGCTTTTCCTCTTAAGAACTGAGGATGTGGACCTTAATGGGTTGACATCGTTCTACAACTCTGTGCTGCAGGCGTGGCAGGTACTCCAATATTCTCGGGATGTAAAGGAAACTCCAGGAATGTGGCTTTTTGAAGAACCGTTGTTTTTCAACAACTTCCTGGGGACTCGAACATTGCAGTCAGCCAGCCTGAGGGCCAGTCTCAGAGAGGCTGGCTGTACTAAATTGGGTCACCTGATGAAGATGACTGCAATCTCTGTTGATGTGCTAAGAGTGAGGAGCAACATCACCTCTAGTAGGTTGATCGACAGGGTGGTGAAAGAAGTTTGTGCTGCCCTGGGTCCACCCCAGCGAACTCTGGTAGAGAATCGGTCACTGTGTGAGCAGTGGAGTGACGGATGGGAGTACAGTTTCCCCTCTCTGACCATCACCCCATCTGTGGGGGAATGGCAGGAGGAGGCAGGCCAGCTACTGTCTTTCTCAACCCCTCAATTGGGCAAGTTTCAAGATGCAGGGAAGAAAGAGTTATATTATACCTGCATAAAGGTTCTGAACATACGTTTTTTGGCTGAGCTGAAGGAGTCGAGGTGGACAGAGTTTTTTGGTCCTGATGCTTCCCCGAAAGGCAGTTGGCGTTCCCTGTACAAGTTGCCCGTTGAAAAGCGGGCAGCCGACCTCCAATGGAGGATTGTGCATGGGGCTATAGCTACGAACAGATACAGAGCGCACATCGATCCCGAGCTAGGGGAGGGATGTATTTTTTGTCATGAGGTGGAAACACTAGCACATTTGTTTGTACAATGTCCTCGGTTGGCAGATCTGTTGGGTGTTCTTAAAAGGTGGGTTCAGGGTTTTGGAGAGGTTTTTTCTTTGGACTTGTTCATTTTTGGTCCAAAATACACAAAGCACAAAAAGACAGTTCACATTTTATTAAATTTTTTGTTTGCAACGGCAAAATTGGCCATCTGGCTTACGCGCAGAAACCGGACTCAGGGAGCTGGAAGTGTGGAGCCAGTACCGGTGCTGGAAGGACTGGTCCAGGCCCGGTTGAGGGTGGAACATGCTTACTACAAGATGATGGACAATCTGCTGTTTTTTAGTGGTTTGTGGGCTGTGAGGGGAGTGTTATGCTCTGTGGGGGAGGAGGGCGAGTTGGTGGTTAGTTTTTGATTGGAAAAAGCACAAAGTTTGTATTGATAGTATTTTGTTTGTTTAGTTTTTCGGTTTCTTTCTTTGTTTGTGTCTGTTGATTTTCTGTGACTGTGAATCTTATCTGGAAATGGTCCAATAAAGGGACTTTAAAAACCAAAACCTCTCCTCTCCTCTCCTCTCCTCTCCTCTCCTCTCCTCTCCTCTTCTGTCCTGTCAGCGAGGACCCGTCCCGGATCTTTGTTGCCGTCGGTTACGGCTTCTTTGTGGAGATGAACCTTGACGAAGCTCTGCGATTCATCGACAAGAAGACGAGTCAGCTCACAGCGTCAGTTTCATCATCACGACATTAAACACAAAATTGGTGTAAGGTGTTACAAACATCCTTTGTGGCCTTTTTTTTTTTTTGCGCCCCCGGTGGGGGTGTGTGTTTTTTCCTTTTCACTCGTCGCCTTTCCCCGTGGCTGTGTTGCGTGTGCGCGTTGGTGTGTGTGTGTGTGTACGGGCGTTCGTGGCGCGTGTGTGTGTGTGTGTGTCTGTGTGCATGCAGGCAAAGTGTGTCTGTGTGTGTGTTCGGTGTCTGTGTGTGTGTCTGTGCATGTGTGCGTTTCAGTGTGTGTGTAAAAGCGGTCAGCGTGTTCGTGTGTGTGTTTGGTGTCTGTGTGTGTGCGCGTTCGTGGTGAGTGTGCGTGTTCGTGCGTCTGTGTGTGTTTGGTGTCTGTGTGTGTGCGGTGTGTGTGCGGTGTGTGTGTGTGTGTGTGTGCGTGTGTGTGTGTGCGTGTGTGTGTGTGTGTGTGCGTTGTCTGTGCGTGTGTGTGTGTGTGTGTGCGGTGTCTGTGTGTGTGTCTGTGCGTGTGTGCGTGTGTTTCAAACCTGCAGCGAGTTCTGAAAACAAACCCGACTTTAGTTTACGTGTTTGAGAGCTCAGCTGGAATTTATAATAAAGTTTTGTGAGTTTGAACAAAGTGTATTTCTGCCGATAAAGGTTATCACTTCATTTTTGTGAGTGAGAGATGCTAACGTTGCGCTAACGTTGCGCTAACGTTGTGCTAACGTTGTGCTAACGTTGTGCTAACGTTGTGCTAACGTTTTGCTAACGTTGTGCTAACGTTGTGCTAACGTTGTGCTAACGTTGTGTGTTTCAGCTTCACAGAGACGCTCACCAAAGACTCGGCCAAGATTAAAGCCAACATCCGCATGGTTCTGGAGGTCAGTCCACTTTATTAATACTATTATTACTTTATGACTATTAATATTCATCAGATCAGACACTCAGCTGTCATCCCATCATCTGCTAATACTTTCTGATATTTTAGTAATATTTTGTTATGATATTTCTGATTTTTAAGATATTTCACCAATTCTTTAAAAGAAATTTTTCTCATTTTATAAATATTTTACTAATATTTCTTTGTACATAATTTTACTGATATTTTTCTGATATGTTTATAGACTGTTTGGGAATAGGAACTCATTCTTTGCACTCTGTCTTTTATATTCTTTTTATAATTCAGCAGGAATCCCAATAACTGAATCAGATGTTTAACTGTTCAGGTTCAGGTTACTTTATTGGTACTGGTACTGCCAGTGAATAGCACCGAGTGGAAGTCAACGTTTTCTTTATATCTAGTGACAGTGATCATGTCTTTAGTTCAGATAAGTACCGGTAAACTGATCTAGATCTAGAAAACACAAGGCATCATGCTAGCTATATGCTAGCTATGGGCTAACTAGCCAGTCCCACCTGTGAAATCCCCCGACAGTTGTAAACACATTTTGATTAGATATCTCACGTTTTTATTTCATTTATTTTTATTTTATTAGTTTATTTGTCAGGGACCATGCACAGTTCAAGCCCTGTACCAGAGTTAGCTATACAGCTAATTTACATCTGTGGTCCCTGGCCAAGGGAGATAAAAAGACAATACAGACAATACTATCAAAAACAGATAAAAACTCAACAACAACATGTGACAAGCATTACTCATACATAAACCAAAATACAAATATACATTCCATGTTATAAAAAGGTCAATGATCACATAGTTGATTTGCCTTCAGCCAAGTCTTTAAGGACATTTTAAAACTGCTGAGACTTGCACAATTTCTAATATGAAGTGGAATTAAATTCCACTTTTCTACTACAGTAAATGAAAAAGCTGATTGACCAAATTTAGTCTTCCTAAATTGAGTGTAACAGTCACCTCTTACAGAAGCCCTGGTGACCCTTGATGGTAGCCTACTAGCTCCAGTAACAACATATTTGCCTAGTGTTTATTTATTACTTGGACAGGGATGCTGTTCGGCTTTTCACAAGTTTAGACAGCTAGCTAACGCTGCGCCGACGTTTTGCTAACGTTAGCGCAACAGCGTTAGCCTAGACGGTAAATATTACGACTGCCTTCGGAGTTTCCTACTTCTGCGTCCACGTTGTCAACATAAGCCCTGTGGCGTTAGTGCTCCTTTAGTATCTTTTAATTTTATTGAATGAAACGTGTGTCCTCTCCCCAGATGGGTGTGGTTTTTGTTTCGTTACACACAAAGCTAGCTGGCTATAGTTACGCCTTCGTTGTAACCAAGAGTCTGGGCCACCTTCTCATTCAATCGTGTTTCCTTTTTTTTTCATGACTATTTACATTGTAGATTCTCACTGAAGGCATCAATACTAGAATCGAACACTTATGGAATTATGTACTTACCAAAAAGTGTGAAATAACTGAAAACATGTCTTATATTTTAGATTCTTCAGTGTAGCCACCCTTTGCTTTTTTGATAACTCTGCAAACCCTTGGTGTTCTCTCAATGAGCTTCATGAGGTAGTCACCTGAAATGGTTTTACCTTCACAGGTGTGCTTTGTCAGGGTTCATTAGTGGAAGTTTTTCCCTTTATTAATAAAAAGCAAAGGGTGGCTACTTTGAGGAATCTAAAATATAAGACATGTTTTCAGTTATTTCACACTTTTTTGTTAAGTACATAATTCCATATGTGTTCATTCATAGTTTTGATGCCTTCAGTGAGAATCTACAATGTAAATAGTCATGAAAATAAAAAGGAAACACATTGAATGAGAAGGTGTGTCCAAACTTTTGGCCTGTACTGTATGCTAGCGGACATTAGCTAACGCCAACTAGCTTGTCGCTAGTTGCTTTTTTGAAAAAAAAGTCGCTAAGGGGGTCTGAAAAGTCGCTAAGTTAGCAACACTGCAGAGAGGGAGACACTGGAAGTCCCTATTCAAAGGGTAACGTGGCCGTAGCTGTCTGCTGTATGGGGGGCAGCGGGACCCCCCAGTCAGCTTACTTGACCATCGTTAGATTTCGGGGATTCTCGAGCTTAACTGAAACACAACCCAAACCATGACGCTAAGGAGAAAGATGTGACGGATTCGATAAAGGCGCGATAAAATAATGCCGTCGTGGTCTTGTCTACGCACAAATGGTCCAATTCTTCTACAGCTGTGCTTTCAGTCTGACTCTGATTGGCTGCTGTCTTCTTCTTCTTCTTTTTCTTCTTCTTCTTCTTCTTCTGTAGGGTCTGAGGGAGCTGCAGGGACTTGGCGACCCACCAGAGAGCAGCAGAAGAGACGTTTTCTAGACGTTACACGACACATTCTCGCTCCCGGCGAGTCGGTCCGGGATCTGTCTGCCCGGGAGTTTGTTATTGATGAAAGTCCAGCGTTGGCTGCTTTTTTTTTGGTGGCTTATTTTCTGGACGCTTTTTCCAGCGTTCTGTGCTTCTTTTTTTTTTTTTTTGACGATTTTGTCGTCGTATTAAAGACCGAGTCACTGAAACTGTACATTTTATAACCCCGCCCACCATCTTCACCTAAACCTAACTGTCCCGTTCTTGTGCCGCGTGTCAGTTAAACATACGGCCCACGAAACATGACGCTACAGGAGACTTTCAGGCCTCCTGCACGCTGGCTGCGTGGCGTGAGCGTGGCGTTCCAGCTGCGTGGCGTTTTCTACGTCTTTCCACACCAGAGAGGTGTCAGCTGCTGCTGCTGCTGCTGTTAGCCTCGTCTGGACACATGGATGTGTCCCATTGATAAAATGAAATAATAGCGTGTTCATCAACTTTATTTTGTCAATGCTTTTTGTGTTTGCACATTTCTTTGCACATATTTCAATATATATATTTATATATTTCAATTCCCTTTCCTGAGATAATAAAGTCCATGTTATTGTTTTATCAGAATCCAGTTGAAATACAATTCAAAAAGGAGTTCAACAGATTTACTGATCTGATTACAGCTAAGACAACGTCAGCAGTTCCTTCTGGATTGACAGCTGGTGCAGTATTAGAAAATCCATGATTATTAATTATTTTTTTTAAATAACATTCATATATCTGCATTCATATCAAAACCTCGAGACTTTCAAACATCAAAATGTCATTTATTAATATGTATGTGTGTCTAAACGACATATAAACATATTTTCCTGTTCAATGTTGTCTGAACGCTCCAACACCTGGCTGTCAGTCTCTTCTACAGCAGCCACCCCCACGCCAAACCACCCAACACCGACCCACAACCCAAAACAACATCATCCAAACTAAAACCAAGGCTACAAACCCTCACACCACACCAACCACAACACACAAACCAAGCACAACACACAACACCACACACACACACAACACACAAACACACACACACACAACACACACACACATACACACACACATACAACACACACACACACACATATACAAACAACACACATTACACACAATACACAACACACACACAACATACACACACAATACTTACAAAATTACACACACACACATACCACACACACACACACACACAAACACAAACACAATACTTTACATACACATATACTTACACACACACATATATACACACACAAATACACACACACACACACACTACACACACACACACACACACACCACACACACACACACACACACACATATTCACTCACACACACACCACCACACACACACACACACACACACCCACAACACACACACACACACACACACACACACACACACACACATACACATACACACACACACATACACACACCACATACACACACAACACATACACACATACATACATATAATACACACAACACAACAACACACACACACAATTACAACACACATAACACACACAACATACACACATACACACACACCCAACAAACACAAAAAAAAAAAAAGGGGGGGGAGGAGAGGGGGGAGAGAGGGGAGAGATGGAGGGAGAGGGGGGGGGGGGGGAGAGGGAGAGAGATGGGAAGAGGAAGGAAGAGGAGAGAGAGGGAGGAGGGGAGAAAGAGGAGGGAGAGAGAGAGGGGGAGAGAGAGGGAGAGAGAGAGAGAGAGGGAGAGAGAGAGAGGGAGAGAGAGAGAGAGAGTTAAAGGGGAGACAAGGATCCTGCAGGACCTCCTTCTTCTTCTTCTCTGTAAAATGTGAAAGCCGTTGCTATCATTCAGGGCTCTCGTCCTCTCTGATGTCAGAGAGGATTCAGACTGATTATCTCAACCTTTTCTTCACCTGGATGCTGAATAGAGGCAGTGGTGTAAAGAAGCCGAAAATAGACTCTCTCACACACACACAAACACACACAGAAACACACACACACACACAGAAACACACACACACACACACAGAAACACCCCTTTTCTGGACTTGTTCTGCCCTATTCACTGTTCCGTGTTGTATGATGAGTTTATCCTGTTTTTTATTCTGAGTTTTCTCTCCTCCAGATGTTTCTGCTCGTCTTTGTGTCGTTTCGTGACACCGAAAGTCAAATAATCGAGATGAAATATCAAATTATATTAAATTATTTGAAACATACAAGCACAACTTTTGGAAATCTCTTTTTAATGCATGTTGATCGTGTTTGAACACAGTCACGTCTTCGGACACAAAAACCAGAGACCAGAGAGCTACAGAGGAGTCGGTGAGTCGCGCATGCTCAGATTTAAACAATTTACAGCATAACACCAAGGCTGAAATTAGTGAAATCCATGAAATAATAAACTTTTCTCTTTACATACAATAACACAAGATGGAAATCATTTAAAAAACGTTGTAGCTGTCTCTCGCTAGCAGGTTCTTGTAGACTACTTCAGACGTTACAGAAGTCTCTCGTTAGCAGGTTCTTGTAGACTACTTCAGACGTTACAGAAGTCTCTCGTTAGCAGGTTCTTGTAGACTACTTCAGACATTACAGAAGTCTCTCGTTAGCAGGTTCTTGTAGACTACTTCAGACATTACAGAAGTCTCTCGTTAGCAGGTTCTTGTAGGCTACTTCAGACATTACAGAAGTCTCCCGTTAGCAGGTTCTTGTAGACTACTTCAGACATTAGAGAAGTCTCTCGTTAGCAGGTTCTTGTAGACTACTTCAGACATTAGAGAAGTCTCTCGTTAGCAGGTTCTTGTAGACTACTTCAGACGTTACAGAAGTCTCTCGTTAGCAGGTTCTTGTAGACTACTTCAGACGTTACAGAAGTCTCTCGTTAGCAGGTTCTTGTAGACTACTTCAGACGTTACAGAAGTCTCTCGTTAGCAGGTTCTTGTAGACTACTTCAGACATTACAGAAGTCTCTCGTTAGCAGGTTCTTGTAGACTACTTCAGACATTACAGAAGTCTCTCGTTAGCAGGTTCTTGTAGACTACTTCAGACGTTACAGAAGTCTCTCGTTAGCAGGTTCTTGTAGACTACTTCAGACGTTACAGAAGTCTCTCGCTAGCAGGTTCTTGTAGACTACTTCAGACGTTACAGAAGTCTCTCGTTAGCAGGTTCTTACACTACTTCAGACGTTACAGAAGTCTCTCGTTAGCAGGTTCTTGTAGACTACTTCAGACATTACAGAAGTCTCTCGTTAGCAGGTTCTTGTAGACTACTTCAGACGTTACAGAAGTCTCTCGTTAGCAGGTTCTTGTAGACTACTTCAGACGTTACAGAAGTCTCTCGCTAGCAGGTTCTTGTAGACTACTTCAGACGTTACAGAAGTCTCTCGTTAGCAGGTTCTTGTAGACTACTTCAGACGTTACAGAAGTCTCTCGTTAGCAGGTTCTTGTAGACTACTTCAGACATTACAGAAGTCTCTCGTTAGCAGGTTCTTAGACGACTTCACTGAGACGTTACAGAAGTCTCGTTAGCAGGTTCTTACACTACTTCAGACGTTACAGAAGTCTCTCGTTAGCAGGTTCTTGTAGACTACTTCAGACGTTACAGAAGTCTCTCGTTAGCAGGTTCTTGTAGACTACTTCAGACATTACAGAAGTCTCTCGTTAGCAGGTTCTTGTAGACTACTTCAGACATTACAGAAGTCTCTCGTTAGCAGGTTCTTGTAGACTACTTCAGACGTTACAGAAGTCTCTCGTTAGCAGGTTCTTGTAGACTACTTCAGACGTTACAGAAGTCTCTCGTTAGCAGGTTCTTGTAGACTACTAGCTTATCCGTGTCCTTTCCCGTTGGTTGTCCTACAGATAACACCAACACACACCTGTCCATGTGCTGTTTGGATGCTCGTATAGTAACCAGCAGCAGATCTTTAGTTATTGTGGCCTCCATGTTTTCACCCACCTGATGCTCTCGGCTACGGCCAACCGTTGGTGGCAGTCATGCAACAAGTTGTTATGCCAAACGCCCAATATAACAGAAGAAGAAGAACACTCATCCCGACCATGTGAACGCTGGCAGTCGGAAAAACAACGTAACCAGGGGGGGCGGTCCCTGTTATTCCCAGGTGGCATGAACGCAGCGTTACAACTGCACTCGACTCACATCGAGTAGTGACACCCCATAACGGTGTTCTCAGATAACTTCTGTCATGATTTGACACTTTATGAATAAAATAACTTGTTGTGAGATGTAACTCTCTGTGTTGAGTGTTTGAGATTCTTGAAACGGATGTGATGAATATATAATATAATGAATAAGATGCTGTTGAGCTCAGCTGAGAGCTGCTCAGTCAGCGCGGAGCCTGTTGCCATGGAAACTAAACTGGATGCTAAATAGAGGCAGTGGCGTAAAGAAGCCGGGAGGTGACTCCTGAAATAGACTCACACACACAGAAACACACACGCACAAACACAGAAACAAACACACACACACAGAAACACACACGCATAAACACAGAAACAAACACACACACACAGAAACACAAAAACGTGCACACACACAAAAACACACACGCACAAACACAGAAATAAACACACACACGCACACACAGAAACACACACGCACAAACACAGAAATAAACACACACACGCACACACAGAAACACACACGCACAAACAGAAATAAACACACACACAAAAACACACGCACACACAGAAACACACACAGAAACACACACAGAAACAAACACAGAAACACACACGCACAAACACAGAAACAAACACACACACACAGAAACACAAAAACGTACACACACACAAAAACACACAGAAACACACACGCACACACACAGAAACACAAAAACACGTGCACACACACAAAAACACACACGCACAAACACAGAAACAAACACACGCACACACAAAAACACGTGCACACACACAAAAACACACACGCACAAACACAGAAACAAACACACGCACACACAAAAACACGTGCACACACACAAAAACACACACGCACAAACACAGAAACAAACACACGCACACACAAAAACACGTGCACACACACAAAAACACACACAGAAACAGACACGCACAAACACAGAAACAAACACACACATGCACACACAGAAACACAAAAACACGTGCACACACACAAAAACGCACACAAAACACACACGCACAAACAGAAACAAACACACACGCACACACAGAAACACACACACAGAGAGAAACTCAAAGACACACACAAAAACAGACGCACACACATTCAAAAACAGACGCACACACAAAAACACACAAAGACACACACACACAAACAAAGACACACACAGACAAAGACACACACAAAAACACACAGACCCCCCCCACACACACACACAGAAACACACACGCACACACAGAAACAAACACACACGCGCACACACAGAAACACAAAAACACGTGCACACACAAAAACGCACACAGAAACACACACGCACAAACACAAAAACACGTGCACACACACAAAAACGCACACAGAAACAAACACGCACAAACACAGAAACACAAAAACACGTGCACACACAAAAACGCACACAGAAACACACGCACAAACACAGAAACAAACACACGCACACACAGAAACACAAACACGTGCACACACACAAAAACACACACACGCACAAACACAGAAACATGCACACAAAAACACACACACAGAGAGAAACTCAAAGACACACACAAAAACAGACGCACACACACTCAAAAACAGACAGACGCACACACAAAAACACACAAACAAAGACACACACAAACAAACAAAGACACACACAGACAAAGACACACAAAAACACACAGACCCCCCACACACACACACACACACACACACAAACACACAGAAACCCACACAAACACACACTTGTGACCATGCACTGAATTAAATACTAAATTGCTTTCATTGTATTGATTTTATTTTATCTATCTCTCATATCTTCGGTCTAATAACATGTTTGTAAATGTATAATATAAACGCGTCACTGATTATACGTCATCCTGACTGACTCCAAAGTCCGCAGACAACTTTTATTTTGAAACACTTGTTGGTCGGGTGCCTGGATGCTGCAGGAGCACAAGCACGCGCTGCGTAAGATTTGTTTTTTTTAGATAAAAAAAAATAATACCGGAACTCAGACAACAATCTTCCTTCAAAATAAAAGCGCAAACTTTCTAATATTAAAAAAAAACTTTTTTATTTTTATGTTTTAAACCAAGATATTTGTCCATATTACTGTTGTAGGCTTCACATAACAATGTCTATAGGGAACTTTGTTTTATCTGAAGATGGAGACACTTGGGGCTGTTTCTCTGACACCATGAAAAGTTTTAAAACGTTTTAGAGATACGTGGTTCTCACAGGACAGGACAAACATAAGATGATCTTATAGAATAGGATGCACTGCTGTAGATTCAAACTACCAAAGGGTAAATAAAGCAGTGGTGTCAAACTCACTAAGAGCCAGACAGGACCAGACGTGTAGAGTTTATTGACATGCTTTTAAATACATATAGTCAAATATGTTTGACTGTATTATTGAATGTCACTTTTTTGGTCGTTTTTGTTGCTTTTTCCGACTATTTTGTCACAAACACACACAAATAAACAGAAAATACACAGAAACACACACACACACACACGCACGCACACTTGTAATCATGCACTGAATACATACATATAAGCCTGTCTTGTAAATATGTCAGGTAGGTTAAATACTAAATTGCTTTTATTGTATTGATTTTATATGAGTGAGTATTTTAAGCACGTGCATGTTTGTTTGTTTATTTAAGTAAGTATGCACCAATCGCCTAGGCATATTCCTTGTAGGTGTTAGTTACTTGGCAATAAACCCTTTTTTTTCCAGACTCCGATTCTGAGATGAGTTTTATTTTGAAATCCATCCCCGGAAACGTGATTGTTTGAATGGCGGCTAACATGACTGTGGTGAAAAGTAGTGAGGAGGCGTTCGTCCAAACAGGAAGAAACTGGGAAAACACACCTAAGTGATGCATTTAGCCTTCACAGACGAGCCCTTCAGTCCGCTGCACCGCGAACAAACAACCGGGCGGATTTTACAAACGACTTTCCCTCCGTGTCGGAGGACTGTGGACGGTTTGCGGGCGAACTCCAGTCCGCAGTAAGCAGCGCTGTTTGGGGGCTGGAGGAAGGCGGGGAGGAGGGGGGCTGTCACAGCAGGCTAGGCTAGGCTAGGCTAAGCTAGCACGCTAGGCTAACAGCTTCAGCCCCCAGAAAACCCTGAACTTGGAGAAACTTAGTGAAAAATCTGGTGTTTAATCGGCGGTTCCGGAAAACCTCCCAGAAGATTAAAAAAATAATAATAATAATACAATTTTACGTCAAAAACGTGTTAGCATTGTGTGCTAGCTAATTAGCTAGCCCCCATCAGCGTTTGTCAACACAGCCAAGCAACTGACAGCAACAACTCACTTTATCGACACCCGCAGTAATACTTAACCCATATTTATATGCTAACACAAAGCTATTAGATATTAATTAACGTTAGCATGTTAATTAGCATTAAGTAATGTGCGGTTAAAAGGGTTTTAATCGTGTGTGAAACGTTAAATGGACTTGTTTTCTGTTTCCGTTGGTTACGAACGTTGGTGTCCGTTGGTTCTTGGGCTGAGCTAACTTTTAATTTCTCCGTGCTGTCGGTGAGGTTGTCGTTAGCATGGAGGCTCGGGAGCCTGGCAGCAGCAGCTCGGTGCGGTTACATAACGCCAGCAGGTCGCGGGAGAAGCTGCTGAACGTCGCCTCGTCTTCAGCCTCCTCAGCCCGGCTCTGACAGCTCAGACAAGACCCTCCAACAGCCAGACAGGACAGAGAAACAGACCGACAGACACAGAGAGACAAACAGACAACACAACAAGAAGAAGAAGAAGCACACAGCGGCATGGAGGAAGTCTGAGCCTCTGCTGGGAGACAGGCAACAGAAACACAACATACGGGACATTTCGCTAAAGATGGATTCAAACCCGCTGATAAACGGTAAGAGATGCTGCTGATGTTGCTGCTGCTTCATGCTGTTTTTACATGCTGCAAATGTGTGTTTGTTTTTGTGCAGTTTGGAGGGAAGCAGTAGTGTTGCAACAGGTGTGTGTGGAAGCAGTGGAGGCCTGCAGCAGCCTGCAGAGAGAGAGAGAGTGAGAGAGTGAGTGAGAGAGTGAGTGTGTGTGTGTAAGCTGTGGAGGCCTGCAGAGTTTGTGTGTTGGAGCAGGTATTAGCATGACAATGAATGCTAGTTGGTTGGATCTGATTTGTTTTCCTGCAGTGTGCAGAAACTTGCACTGCAACTTGAGAACTCTTGTTAATCTCCACTGAGCCAGGTGCAGTAAAGACTGTCTCCTCGGGTTGTAATTATCTCCGTCCTCCCCGAAACACCTGACCCAGGCGTCGCCAAGATCAGAGATATAGTAGAGGTCACGACTAGGGGTGGGAATCGCAGGGTACCTCATGACACGAAATGATACAAGGCTCACGGTACCGATATTATCACCATACAGCAACTCTGCCATTATCAATGTGTTGCTAGACAATCCTATAACGGTACATCAGGATATCTGTCTAACTATGAACACTAAATGCACGTGAAAAGGTTAAGTGCAGGTTTTCTTTCTTTTATTCACTGCAAGTCCAAACTGTCAGAAAACAAGTTTTTCAGTCTGTAAATTAAAATGACACAACTACAGAGCAACTCTGGCTCCAGACTTTAGACTTAAACGTGGCCGGAGCATCTTGTTATTTTCCTCAAACTGCTGTCAGCCATCCCGATGAAAACCTCCTCCTCTTCTGCTCGTTAACTTCTGTTCAAGTTTCCCTTGTTCACGTGTTGAGCGCCGCCTCGAGGAGTGTCGTGGAGCCGCGAGGAGCCGCGAGGAGCAGGGAAATCTTTTCAGAGCGCCTCGTTTGATTCAGTAAAATATCCATATTTAGTGTCAGCGTGTCGATTCCTGTATCGCACGAAGGACGACAATATATTGCCGTATCAATATTTTGTCCCGAGCCCCTAGTCGTGACCACACACCAAAAGTACATTCTCTTAAAATTTGTGATTTCTATTTTATCTTTTAAGTCAACAGTTCATTTATATTGTCTCCTAAGTCAATCTGACTGAGCCTCTGACAAAAGAACAACCACCAGATGGGAAAAGGGTATTTAACAATAACTTTGAATGCACCGCAAGGCTGTAGGGTGACCAGTTTCAAGTGAACGCACCGTCTGTGTTGTTTTTCCAACAACGGCAGCTGCAGACTGTTGCGTCCAGCTGTTGGAATCCTCTCCAGTGAAATACAGTCACACTTTACACCGTTCAGCTGTCAGCATTTTAACCGTGTTTAATCCAGCTGCTAGCTAACGGTAGGCTAACGTTACCTGCTGCCAGGTGTAACGTTAAAGGCCGTTTTATGCTTCAGTAGGGAGAGCAGCAGTCAGTAGGAGAGAGAGTAGCAGTCAGTAGGAGAGAGAGTAGCAGTCAGTAGGGGAGAGCAGCAGTCAGTAGGAGAGAGTAGCAGTCAGTAGGAGAGAGAGTAGCAGTCAGTAGGAGAGAGCAGCAGTCAGTGGGAGAGCAGCAGTCAGTGGGGAGAGCAGCAGTCAGTAGGGAGAGTAGCAGCAGTCAGTAGGAGAGTAGCAGTCAGTAGGGGAGAGCAGCAGTCTGTGAGGAGAGAGTAGCAGCAGTCGGTAGGAGAGAAACGTCAGTAGGAGAGCAGCAGTCAGTAGGAGAGAGTAGCAGCAGTCAGTAGGAGAGAGCAGCAGTCAGTAGGGGAGAGCAGCAGTCTGTAGGAGAGAGTAGCAGCAGTCAGTAGGAGAGAGAAGCAGTCAGTAGGAGAGAGAAGCAGTCAGTAGGAGAGAGTAGCAGTCAGTAGGAGAGAGCAGCAGTCAGTAGGAGAGCAGCAGTCAGTAGGGGAGAGCAGCAGTCAGTAGGAGAGTAGCAGTCAGTAGGGGAGAGCAGCAGTCAGTAGGAGAGAGTAGCAGTCGTAGGAGAGAGAGTAGCAGTCAGTAGGAGAGCAGCAGTCAGTAGGAGAGAGCAGCAGTCAGTAGGGAGAGCAGCAGTCAGTAGGAGAGAGTAGCCGCAGTCAGTAGGAGAGAGTAGCAGTCAGTAGGGGAGAGTAGCAGTCAGTAGGAGAGAGTAGCAGTCAGTAGGAGAGAGCAGCAGTCAGTAGGAGAGAGCAGCAGTCAGTAGGAGAGAGCAGCAGTCAGTAGGGGAGAGCAGCAGTCAGTTGAAAAACCTCCGACCCAGAGAGAGGATACGAGAGGACGGGGAAGCCCGTCTACAGACCAATCAGTTCTGAGTATCTGGAGATGCAGCCCCCTTATGTGATGACGGCAGGACGTAGGTTTGTCACGTAGAGATCTTTAGCGCGCTTGCACAACCGCCGCGTGAAACCAAAACTCACCGGATCAAACGTAGACAACGTGACAAAAACGTGAGCCTTGGTCCGAACTTTTCAGGTGTGAAAGCCCCCTAAGTTTTTTGCAAACTGGTCCAGGATTTGATCCGATCCTCAGGTATCAAAACATGTCAGCCTCATTACAGACGTGATGCTGACTCTTTTCACGGAGCCACAGGTATGTAACGTCCATTCACGCGTTGTCACGTCAACGCTGACGCACTCTTGATGTTGAATAGTGTCTGTGACGTGACGAGGATCTGAGCTGTTGTTGAGATTTTTTGATTGACTGGCACACGGATGTCAGCGAGCAGAGAGAAAACCCACAGCAGAACAGGACGTGGGCAGAAAACCACACGCCTCTTCTCCGGTGGGTTTAGTTCTCCATCCTCTCTGTCTGTGTTTCTGCCCAACGAGGCTCTCGCACACTCTCATCTGAACATCTGCTGCTCTCTGCAGCTCTGAAGTCCTCCTATCTGCCAACGAGGTCACAGGTTTGATGCCCGGATGTTTAATAAGAACTGGATACAGCGTACGAGGCAGAGCCCCGTTCGTTCATTCGTTCCTACGTACGTTCAAAATGTTTCCATACCAGTATACCGATACCAAGACTGCTATATCGTAGGGCTGGGCGATATGGCCTAAAAATAAAATCCCCGATTTTTTTTTCAAAAAAAATCTGATTTAAGATTTAAATTGATTTTTTTTTTTTTCCTCTACTTAAAATCAATCTGCAGATGACAAAGAAATTGTTCAAAACAAGTTTTATTTTGTTTTGACTCATACACACACATGGGGCATATGTACCATTATGATTATTCATGCCAATTTTGTGGAAATATAAATTGGTTTAAGGTTGTTTTTTTGGGGGCTATATATTCAACAACAAAACGGATGCGTGAGATAAAGCTGTTTTCACACATACAGGTGGTAATTCACTTCTCTTCCCCGCTAAAAGTTCAAATCATTTTAACGTTGCTGCCCTTGCCCCTATTTCCACCTGTTGCTGAGTAACGACGTTAACATCCCGCGGTCTCTTGAATGTAAGCGTACCTGTAGCAATAAGCTCCTTCGTAGCGATAAAAACAAACGTCGAAGAGGAGCTCCGTGCTACAGAGCGGCGATTGCAAGTTGTTGAAGCCGCTACAGACCTCCGTCACAGCTCGGTCGTATCAGCAGCATTTAGTAGATGTGTTGAGCTGCAACAGAGTTCCTCAACACCGCCTCTGGTGCCCCGCATGGTGCTCCTTCAGGTCAGCGGTAGCTGGTGGTTCAGTTACCGAGAATAGGTGACTGTCAGCCGGGGACAGAGCACCGCGAGCTGCCGGTCATTTCAGCGGAGATTACGGATAAGTAAGTAATGAAACGACTGGTTAAGATAATAATTAATGTTAGTCCCTGTCGCTGCCATGTTGTTTGTATATCTCTATGGCAACGCGGGGGGGGGGGTGAGCCCGTTCGGAAAATCGATTTTTCATTTAAACAAATCCACGTTGACTACACATTCGAGTTAATCGATAAAATCTATTTATCGCCCAGCCCTACATTATCTTAATAACAATAAACCCACTATTAATTACATTATCTTAATACTAGTAAACCTACTATTAATTACATTATCTTAATACCAATAAACCCACAATTAATTACATTATCTTAATACCCATAAACCCACTATTAATTACATTATCCAGGGCTCAACATAAAAAAAAATCCCCACTGGCCCCCGGGGCCAGTAGATCAGAGTTTTGCTGGCCCCTTCTACATTTTTACTGGCCCTGAAATAAATATCATAGGTGTGATTGGCAAAGGACAAAAAAACGCAGGAAAATATACATCGCACCTACTATGAAGCTTCAGAAAATGGTTATAACCCAGCTAGCCACTGCCACTGTATGTTGTGCCATAAACGTTTTTCACGGCAGACATTGACATGTCATAGTAGGAAAAGCACAGGTGTATTCAAAACCATTAATGATGGGTGCATTCCACTTAGGAGAGGTCCTGGTATTAAACCATTAATGATGGCTGCATTCCACTTAGGAGAGGCCCTGGTATTAAACCATTACTGATGGCTGCTTTCCACTTAGGAGAGGTCCTGGTATTAAACCATTAATGATGGCTGCATTCCACTTAGGAGAGGTCCTGGTATTAAACCATTACTGATGGCTGCATTCCACTTAGGAGAGGTCCTGATATTAAACCATTACTGATGGCTGCATTCCACTTAGGAGAGGCCCTGGTATTAAACCATTAATGATGGCTGCTTTCCACTTAGGAGAGGTCCTGGTATTAAACCATTACTGATGGCTGCATTCCACTTAGGAGAGGTCCTGGTATTGTTCATGCTGACTCACTGAAATATCTTCCCGGGCCCCGGAACGAACTGAGCCATCGTTAAGGTTATCAGTTTCAGCTGTGCTTTTCCTACTATGACAAGTCAACATGTCTGCTGTAAAAATGGTCCATTAGCAGTAAAGCTAGACCAGGGGTCATCAACTACATTTTTCCAAGGGCCAGAATTTTTTAAGCAGACACTCCAGGTGCCAGACTTTCAAATAAAGAAAATAAAATTATACCTATACGCATCTCCTTGTTTGATATTTTCACTTTCTTACTAAATTAATGCTATTTTTTTCACATACATGTGATTAGTGTAACCAACCCCTAAAAACATGGAAAATCCATAATGATAACTAGATAGGCTACTTAACTAGAAAATGATCTCAGATTAGGGGGCAGTTCACTGAGGAGTGATGGTTAAAGTCTTGATTACTGAAACGTAATCAGTGTCCTGATTGGTGGAGAATGCTTACAGAAAGAAAGGCCTGTTGTCAGGGAAACATGTCACTGTCACAGAGCCTGAAGTGAAAGTTGTGGAAAACAGCAGCTGTAATGATGAATGGACTGATAAGCAGGCTAGCATTCATCCTGTAGGCCTCATTTGAAATAAGACAATGTTGTTGCTAAATGACACAACCAGCAACATCATCAAGAATGAAGGAACGCGACGTCATTCACGTGCATATTAAGTAGCCACATGTATTTGTTTTGGTCTTATAATACATCCATAGGTTTACCGCTCCCAGCGAAGGATGGCTCGTTTAGACAGCAGCTACATTTACAAGAGTTTGTCCAAAGTTCAAGATTGGTTGCAAATTAAGATAAACCGTTAGACTACAAACTGACATCTTTCATTTTAGCTCGTTTGTAAATCATTATTTTGCAGAGTAGAGCTGTGTTTGCACAGCACGGTGGACGAGTGGACAGCGCAGACAGAGCAGACTGAGATACATTTCTACATGATTATGCCTGTACAACAGGTAGGTGGGTTATTGATAAGTATTGACTCTTTAATCATGGAGGTTTTATTGTAGGCTAGGCTACTTACAGTAACGAGTGTAACGTTAGTTCATCTGCCCCGCGCCGCGTAAATAATCCTCGTAACGTTTCCATTCAGTTACATGTGTGGAACGTAGCACACCTCGGCCCTGTTGTGTGTGTACCGAGCGCGGACATCGCTGTTCAGAATCCAATCTATCTTCCAAAATGCAACGCTTGTATCCAAATGAATTGTTTATAAATTACCTGAGGTGAAAATGTGAAATGTTAACATTTACACGCTTCTGCACTCTGTATGACGTTGGTACCCCTCGCGGGCCAGTGACTGGCAATCAACCAGCCCGACATACGTTTTTACTGGCCCCGGGCCCATCGCGCCATAGTTTCAGCCTCACTATTGCATTATCTTAATAACAATACACCCACTATTAATTACATTATCTTAATAACAATACACCCACTATTAGTTACATTATCTTAAATTTTACCATTTTTTTATAAAAACAAAATTAAAAAAATAATTAAAAAAAAAAAAAAAAATAATAATAAAAAATAAAAAAAAAAAAAAAAAAAAAAAAAAAAAAAAAAAAAAAAAAAAAAAAAAAAAAAAATAAAAAAAAAAAAAATAATTATCTTAATACAATACACCCACTATTAATTACATTATCTTAATACCAATAAACCCACTATTAATTACATTATCATAATACAATAAAACCACTATTAATTACATTATCTTAAAAATTAACAAAACCCACTATTAATTACATTATCTTAATAACAATAAACCCACTATTAATTACATTATCTTAATAAATACACCCACTATTAATTACATTATCTTAATACCAATAAACCCACTATAATTACATTATCTTAATACCAATAAACCCACTATTAATTACATTATCTTAATAACAATACACCCACTATTAATATTATCTTAATACCAATACACCCACTATTAATTACATTATCTTAATAACAATACACCCACTATTAATTACATTATCTTAATAACAATACACCCACTATTAATTACATTATCTTAATAGTCAATACACCCACTATTAATTACATTATCATAATACCAATAAACCCACTATTAATTACATTATCTTAATAACAATACACCCACTATTAATATTAATTACATTATCTTAATGCAGTGTCACTACTTCAGCATGTAAATAATGCTCCTCAAATACTAACGTTCTCCGATATGCACTCTAACAATGCAGCCCTGTTTCTGATACCGTGGGGGGGGGCAGACATGTTGCCGTGAGGGGGCCGCCACGGTCAAATCTACCCACAGGAAACACTGCATCCACCGGTTGTTTTTGTCGTTTAACTTACTGGTGAAATAAGTTGTTGTTGTTATTACAGTTTTTAATGAATTATTTAATTTTGCCTTGGCAAAATAAAAAATAATTAGTTGTTTTGTGCTCCTTTTTAATATATATATATATACATACATACATATATACATACATACATACATACATACATACATACATACAGTACAGGCCAAAAGTTTGGACACACCTTCTCATTCAATGCGTTTCCTTTTTATTTTCATGACTATTTACATTGTAGATTCTCACTGAAGGCATCAAAACTATGAATGAACACATATGGAATTATGTACTTAACAAAAAAGTGTGAAATAACTGAAAACATGTCTTATATTTTAGATTCCTCAAAGTAGCCACAATTAATTTCTATTAATAAGGGAAAAACTTCCACTAATGAACCCTGACAAAGCACACCTGTGAAGGTAAAACCATTTCAGGTGACTACCTCATGAAGCTCATTGAGAGAACACCAAGGGTTTGCAGAGTTATCAAAAAAAGCAAAGGGTGGCTACTTTGAGGAAGTAACCACCCTTTGTATATATATATATATATAAAATGTGTCACCTTTTTCAGTCCTTCTGAGTTTGCAGGTATGAGTTAAGTATTATAGAGTGCAAAGAAAACCAGCAAATCTATTCACATTTGAGAAGTCAGAAGCAGTGAATGTGTGTGCCCCCCCCCCCTCAGTGTTCAATATAATTACTGTTGCTTGTAGCTGTGGTTGTTTTGGCTCAGCTCCCAGTGTGAAGTGACTCATACTGGGATCAAAAGAAGCGAGGGGCTCGGTAAACCTCTCGGTGGAAATAACCCATACAGACAAACTCTACCTTTTGTTGTAGACATGGCCGCAGGGTTGAGATCAGCGGCTGCATCCATTCACTAGCTGTGCTCCACACCGTTGTCTCATCACTCCCTCGCTTCTCACGTCTATAACTCTCATCACAGCTTCCGAGGCGAACGTGAAAGCTGCCATTAGGGCTGCCTGATATGAGAAAAATGTGTGATATGCGATAACGTTGTTAAATACGGCGATATACAGTACAGGCCAAAAGTTTGGACACACCTTCTCATTCAATGTGTTTCCTTTTTATTTTCATGACTATTTACATTGTAGATTCTCACTGAAGGCATCAAAACTATGAATGAACACATATGGAATTATGTACTTAACAAAAAAGTGTGAAATATCTGAAAACATGTCTTATATTTTAGATTCTTCAAAGAATCTACAATGTAAATAGTCATGAAAATAAAGAAACACATTGAATGAGAAGGTGTGTCCAAACTTTTGGCCTGTGCTGTAGAGAAAAAGTTGCGCAAAAGAAAATTGTAAGAACAAAAAAGATAAAAAAAAAAAAACCAAAAACAAGTGAAGTATGTGTGTGTGTGGGGGGTGTGTGTGTGTGTGTGCGGTGGGTGTGTGTGGCCGTGGTTGGCCCCCCCCCCCCCCCCCCCCAGGGGGGGGGGGGGTGGGCCCTGGCCCCATAACAGCAAGGAAAGGAGGAATGGGGAACAGGGAGGAAGCGAGAAAAAGGAACACGACCTAACGTTAATGGCAACAACACTAAGTTAGCAATCATTAGATTGCGATGAGGGGAGGATGGGGTTCCTGAATCTTCATTCAGATCAACAGCGGCCGTTAGAGGATTTTCCTCAGACTGAGAGCAAAAAGTAGGCCTTCATTTGCATAAAGTTGGCTGAATTCAACTTTATGCAAATGAGGAGCGGGCGACTCAACGCCCCGCTTCTCCAAAGTCCCCGCGACGCTCCCCAGAATGCATTGCACGGCTGCTACTGCTAGAAAAAAAACCCTCTAAAAACGAAAGTGTTAATGCATGGTGGTAAAAGTGAAGGTGTTGGGCTGTACGTGGTCCCAGGGCTGTCACTCTTGTAGCGGGCAGGAAGTGCACATATTTTTCTCACAGCTAGGTGAGAAAGGGGGGAGAGAGAGAGGGGGGGAGGGGGGGACATGCTGGAAATCGTCACAGGTCGGATTTGAACCCTGGACCTCTGCGTCGAGCCATAAACCTCTCCTCAGTACACGCAGCGCCTGCTCTACGCCACAACCCGCCACATAGTGCAATACATTAAAGGTAAACGGAATAACATCGAGTGAACATCATACCACACGCACCCCCCAACCCCCCCCCCCCCCCCCTCCCCCCCCCCCCCCCCCCCCCCCCCCCCCCCCCCCCCCCCCCCCCTCCCCCCCCCCCCCCCCCCCCCCCCCCCCCCCGCCCCCCCTCCCCCCCCCCCCCCCCCCCCCCCCCCGCCCCCCCCCCCCCCCCCCCCCCCCCCCCCCCCCCCCCCCCCCCCCCCCCCCCCCCCCCCCCCCCCCCCCCCCCCCCCCCCCCCCCCCCCCCCCCCCCCCCCCCCCCCCCCCCCCCCCCCCCCCCCCCCCCCCCTCCCTCCCCCCCCCCCCCCCCCCCCCCCCCCCCCCTCCCCCCCCCCCCCCCCTCTCTCCCCCCCCCCCCGCCCCCCCCCCCCCCCCCCCCCCCCCCCCCCCCCCCCCCCCGCCCCCCCCCCCCCCCCCCCCCCCCCCCCCCCCCCCCCCCCTCTCCCCCCCCCCCCCCCCCTGCCCCCCCCCCCCCCCCCCCCCCCGCCGCCCCCCCCCCCGCCCCCTCTCCCCCCCCCCCCCCCCGCCCCCGGCCCCGGCCCCGCCCCCCCCCCCTCGGCCCCCCCCCCCCCCCCCCCCCCGCCGCCCCCCCCCCCCCCCCCCCCCCCCCCCCCCCCCCCCCGCCCCACCCCCACCCCCCCCCCCCGCCCCCCCCCGCCGCCCCCGCCCCCGCGCCGGCCCCGCCCCCCCCCCCGGCCCCGCCCCCCCCCCCCCCGCCCCCCCCCCCCCCCCCGGCCCCCCGCCCCCCCCCCCCCCCCCCGCCCCCCCCCCCCCCCCCCCCCCCCCCCCCCCCCCCCCCCCCCCCCCCCCCCCACACCCCCCCCCCCGTCCGGCCCGGCCCCTCCTCCCGCTCCGACTGTCCGTTCGTTCCACTGGCACACCGTCGCCGGGATCGCCACACCCACACCATTAAGGATGAGGTCAGGGGGACTCGTCTGAAGGGATACAAACGAGCTCGAAGACCGATGGAGTGAGGAGGGGGCAGGCCTCTTTGAGAACTCTATCACATTTTTCCTCATCGTGCAGCCTTACTTTAGTTATTATGTGTGTGTGTGTGAGAAACTGTCTGTCTGAACATTTGTATCATTATAAATAAAGAAACGTTATTCATCGGGGAAAGAAAGCACAAGTTAACTAACATCCACCTGAAGTCTCCAGGGCTTCAGGAAGTGCGACAGGCTTTTTAAGCAAGTTGAACTTAGCGACCATCCAGGGAAATTACAACATCCGTGTTCGTCACGTTGACGCCCTCTGGCCCAAAAGACTTTTTTCCCAGAGACTTGCGTGGCGAAAGAGACTAGGGCTTGGTACTGACATGGATTTCTAGATTAGATTCCGATTCCTAAGTCAGGTCAGGGAAATTTCAGTTCCAATACCAGTTTTATCTCGGATAGAAAAGAGAGTCTCCGAGAACCTCTGCTGTAAATTGAACTGTCTGTCTGTCTGTCTGTCTGTCTGTCTGTCTGTCTGCCAGCCATGGACCCGTCCATCACGCTGTGGCAGTTCCTGCTCCACCTGCTGGACGACCAGCGGCAGCGTCACCTGATCTCGTGGACCGGCGAGGACGGAGAGTTCAAGCTGCTGGACGCCGAGGAGGTGGCCCGCCTGTGGGGGCTCCGCAAGAACAAACACAACATGAACTACGACAAACTGAGCCGAGCGCTCCGATACTACTACGACAAGGTACTGCTCAGTCCTTCCGGAAATATGCAGAGTTCTTTTTGTGATTGTTGCGGGCAAAAGTCCTTCATTACGCGGCACGTTTTCTTAAAAAATGCGATGTGGAATATGCTATATATGATATTTATGCAATTTTATGCGATGAAATTGCAGGAACTTGCAAAAACTGCAGTTTGATGAAAAAGATTTAAAAAAAAGGGACTCCCCCCTAACACCCTGCTTTTCGATGATGTTCACTTCGCGTAATTACGTCACTTCATAATGTTACCATGGCAACAGGGGAAAATGGCTGCTCTTGTGTGAAGTAAACGCAACATTTTTTCAACTTTCTGCTGAGATATACAGTACAGGCCAAAAGTTTGGACACACCTTCTCATTCAATGCGTTTCCTTTTATATTTTCATGACTATTTACATTGTAGATTCTCACTGATGGCATCAACTATACAAAAACATATGAACGCATTAAGTAAATAATGTAGGTAATGTAGAAAGCAAATTCGGTATTACCCTGTCATAGTTGAATAACGACAGTTCGGTGGGTAAATAGGACATACATAGAACCTCAAAATCCCATTGACACCCCTTTACTATGAAAATCTCATATTTTGAAACTGCCGCTGAAAACGAAAAGCGAAAGCTGGAAGTTGACGTCAACCTCCCAAAAACCGGAACCTTTGTCAGCCCATGGGTGTATTAAGAGAACATTTACATAGGCTACACAACTGACCTGAGATCAGGTAGTCTTCTGAATCTAGGTCGCGCAGATCTCTGCTATTCCATTACAAAATTCACTTCTGAGACTTTTTTATGCGATAAATCAACCATATAAAGCTCGAATATGGGCCACTTTACGAAAATGGATGGCTAATTGCAAATTTTCTCCGACTGTGTGTCGGAGTTTAGTGCCGGTGTTGGTGCTGCCTGGGTTGCTACATCGCCGCCCTGACCGCAGTGTCAGCGAGCTTGTTACGCCCGCAATCTTTTACCGCAGCCCGCAGGTTCCAGTTAATCTTATAATGGGTATGTGTGTTGAGTTATTTAAACAAACATCCGGGAAATAAACGCCTCTTGTCCGTGAGTCTCATTGATAGAGCCGCGGTGAGATGGAGTCCATCAATGAGAGCTAGCTAGCCTCCTCCTAACTCTGACATTCACAAAAATACATTCAATTGAAATCCGAAATCGGACAAGTGTTAGCTAAGCTTTGTTAGACCTTGAGGAATCTGTAATATTCATGCCGTGACGAAATTCAAACTGTAAATATACTTTAGTTATGCGAAAGTGAGCAAGCTGCGATATTTCCCCATTGTAATGAATGGGACATATAGCAAGCAGCTGCTCGTCCTACAAAAGGCATACCGCGTTCCATAAAAATGCCTTAAAATCAAATCGGACACAACGGTTAGCTTTATAAGACATTGGGGGAATGATGTTATATAAGTGGCGTGGCGAAATTCAAACTGTAAATATATTAGTTATGTGCGTCGGCTGGCCCGCGGAGCCCCGTAGTGCAGTATCCACAAAGGGTGACTTTGCCCTGGGTATGGAGCCCAGCAGGCTGCCGCTTTCTCGTCAGACTGTGGTGGAGCTCCTAAAGTCCGACACGTCTTACCAAATTTGCAATTAGCCATCAAATTTTGTAAAACGGCCCATATTTCAGCTTTATATAGTTGATTTCTCGCTTAAAAAAGTCTCAGAAGTGAATTTGGTAATGAAACATTGCAGTGTCTGGAATATGAGATTCTGTCGCTTCTCTAATGTGTATTTAGCTCATCTAAATATTCATGACCATACCATATTTGGAAGAAAAGCTCTTGTTACAAATATGGCCAAAACACAGGGATACCGTAATATTTTTATTTGTAATCTTCTGCATGTGTGTGTGTGTGTGTGTGTGTGTGTGTGTGTGTGTGTGTGTGTGTGTGTGTGTGTGTGTGTGTGTGTGTGTGTGCTGCTGTGTGTCCCTGTGTGTGTAACAAGCATAGTGTGCGTGCGCTGTGCACGAGCCTAGGAGCATTTTACTAATGCTCTGTTAAAATAACAATGAAATGCTGCGTTACTGACTTTAGACCAGGTTTTTGTTGGTCAATGGTGCGATCACTTCCCGCTGCCTCAAGATAGCAATACGCCCAGAATGCACCTGAACACACCTCCCTGTAAGACCAGCACGCCCAGAATGCACCTGAACACACCTCCCTGTAAGACCAGCACGCCCAGAATGCACCTGAACACACCTCCCTGTAAGACCAGCACGCCCAGAATTAGTTTGATTTAAAAGAAATATAGACACTTCTGGGTGAAAGGGCCACACACACCTCGCGTAAAAATATAAATAGAGACCGTCCTATTTTTACGCTTATAGAGCCGATCTTTGCGGAGCAGACACACCACTTACGCGCTGCTTTCGTGTCCGGTGTCGCAGTTTCTTTGATTATAGTGGAAGCGTAGCTTTGTCCCGTAAGAAACTGATAAAACTACGACATTATAGTACTAGTATAGGTAGTAGAAGTAACTGTATTTTTATGATCTCACCTCTAAGTCAGTGCATTGTCTTCCAGCCCTTTATTATTTCTTTATTTCTTTATCGGTGTTTTCTTCTTTCAGAACATCATAAAGAAGGTGAGCGGTCAGAAGTTTGTCTATAAGTTCGTCAGTCAGCCCGACCCCTCTCTGCCTGAGGGGCTACGCAACGGAGAGGAGGGCCAGAGGAGGGACACCGCTGACCCAAACAGCCAATCAAAAGGGCCCGTGGGCGGGGCTTCTACCTGTCAGTCAAAAAGCTTACCCCAGGTACACTTTGACTTTCTCTTTCTTCTTTCTATGTAGGCTTTCTGCAGGATTACAGACACACACACACACAGTGAGATTATGAACTGATTGATTTCTGTATTGGTCCCCAGCGCTCGTCACCCAGCGGCTCCCAGAAAAGCTCCCGTAACGACTACATGAAGTCCGGCCTCTACTCCACCTTCACCATCCAATCGCTGCAGGCCTCGCCCAACCCACGGCCAATCAAAACGGAGCTGCTGATACAACAAGACGCCGCCTTGTTGGTGGATCACACACCCAGAGAGGTGAGAGTGTGTGTGCTGTGTCTGGGGTAGGGCGGCCTGTCCCCCCAAAAAAACATCGCTTAGAAATTTCGGTACCTGAGAGCGCGTAAGCGCAAGCTTATCTGTCCTCTCTGCATATTGACAGAGACTCTGACGCGCACACACACACACACACACACACACACACACACACACACACACGGAGAGGTGCGAACAGATCCTGTTCGGACAATAATTGCTCCTCAACGGAGCAAGTCCAGACCGAACTTCCCGACCTTGCCGACCTTGCCGACCTTGTGGGCGGGGCTAAATCGGCTGGTATCCAGGCTACTAGGGCTGTGAAATTAATCGAAATTTAATCGTGATTTTGGTTCCCAATGATCACAAAAACTGAATAATCGAAGAAGAAAAAACAACACTTATTTAGCTCATTACGTTTTGCAAGAAAACTCTTATTTTCTCTTTGTGTTCTGAATGAAAAAATAAAGTTTAAAATGGGAAAAGTATTACGGCAAAGTTCACAGATGTATGTGTTTTTTTTTTTACTGTGGATTTATTTAACTTTTTCCATTGTTTTTTTAAGTTCAATAATGGCAACGTCTTTCCAGAAGTCAACAAGTAATCGTGTTAAATTATCGGGATTTCAATATTGACCGAAATAATCGTGATTATATTTTTTTCCCATAATCGAGCAGCCCTACGATATACAGGAAACGACTTAAAGGAACACGCCGACTTATTGGGAATTTATCTTATTCACCGTAACCCCCAGAGTTAGACAAGTAAATACATACCCTTCTCATCTCAGTGCGTGCTGTAACGCTGTCTGACGGCTCCACCGGTAGCTTAGCTTAGCACAGATCCTGCAGGTGACTGGTTCCAACTAGCCTGTGACAAAAGTGACAAAATAACACCAACATGTTCCTGTTTACATGTTGTGATTTGTAGAGTCACAGCATGTACAAAAAACAACGTAACATGAGACACAGCCATCTTCTAACAGTAAACAAACCAGGAACTATATTCTTAGGCGGAAGAATATAGTACTTTGGCGGAGTGATATACTCGCAGCAAGCCTGTCTGAGAATATAGTTCCTGGTTTGTTTACTGGTTAGAAGATGGCTGTGTCTCATGTTAACGTTGTTTTTTGTACACGCTGTGACTCTACAAATCACAACATGTAAACAGGAACATGTTGGTGTTATTT